>NW_015167118.1:232362-276605 GCF_001447785.1 Gekko japonicus | reverse complement strand
TAATAATAATAATAATACACAAACAGCCCTTACATATTGGGGGGGAAATGTTAGGGTGGTACAAAAGTTCTCTTGTTCATAAAGTGCTTTACAACAAGTCATGAAAGATAATACATTCAGATAAGGCGCTGATCTCAGCAAATGTTCAGGCTCCAATATGCTGCTAAGCTTCTAATGGATCCTAAGATCCTCAGGAAGATCCGATTTTGAAACATTGTTATATAATCCGGAGACGGCGTTGATGATGTACCTTTGCACTAGGATTTTCTTACGATTTGTAGGATTTGATTTATTGTGATGTAGTGCTTCAGACTGTAATACACAGGAAGCATTTTCTTTGCAAGTCTTGTTGACTGCTTGATTTGTGGGTCAGACACTCATGACTGTTTTCTTTATACTTGTTCTCTGATTGGGTCGTGTTTGTCCACAAAGGCATCCCAAGCCAGCCCCATAACTTCTTCACACAACATGTACTTCCATCAACTATTTTTGATGACAATAACATTTAGCGTGTGTACGGTGTTTTCAGAGTTCAAAGCGCTTCTCATATTCACCTTTGAACCAGCCATGTAAGGTAGGCCAATATTACGATCTCCATGCTGCAGTGAGGGGGGGGGCTGAAGGGGGGGCAGGGTTTGCCACCTAAAGCTATTCACGTGATCAGAACCAGGACATTGAACCCTCCCGGGAAAATGCTCGTGCTCTTAGCCACTACGTGTGAGGAAATGGCAGACAGCATCCTGAAAGCAACCTGAAGGTGGGGAATTATTAAGAAAAGGACTAGAAATCATTAAAAATACAGCAGAAAGGAATTGGGCTATGGAACTCAATCTTTCCTTGCACTAAGATGTCACAATTGCATAAATGTAAGTCTCAGTTTTGGAGCTGCGGTGGCTCAAGTGGTTAAGACGCTGAACTGCAGGGTGTGGAAGGTCGGTAGTTCGGCAGTTCGAGACCCGAGTGTGCCGTGTGACGGAGTGAGCGCCCGTCTCTAGTTCCAGCTCCTGCCAACCTAGCAGTTCGGAAGCAAGAAATTGCAAGTAGATAAATAGGTACCACTTCGGTGGGAAGGTAACAGCGTTCTGTGCGCCTTGGTGTTTAGTCATGCCGGCCACATAACCACGGAAATGTCTTCGGACAGCGCTGGCTCTTCGACTTGGAAATGGAGATAAGCACCGCAACCCTAGAGTTGGATTCGACTGGCTTTTGAGCAAGGGAACCTTTACCTTTTACCTAATTATCAGTTTGGAAGAGGGGTTGACCCCTCCCTAAGTTTAGTATCTGGATTGAGGAGGAGGAGGAGAACTGGATTTATACCCCGCTCTTCACTCGGAGTCTCAGAGCGGCTTACAATCTCCTCCCCTTCCCCTCCTCACAACAGACACCCTGTGAGGGAGGTGGGGCTGAGAGAGCTCTGAGAGAACTGCCTTTGAGAGAACAGCTCTGAGAGAACTGTGACTGACCCAAGGTCACCCAGCTGGCTTCACGTGGAGGAGGGGGAATCAAACCCAGTTCTCCAGATTAGAGTCTGCTGCTCTTAACCACTACACCAAACTGGCTCATTCTGTGGAATGGGGAGAGATAATAACAAATGCTTCTGAGCATACAGAGAAGAAATTCCCATACTGAGGGTCCACAAACATCCCTTACATATTGGGTAGTTTTTTTTTTTTAAGGTCCCATGATCTTTGGGGGGTAGGACTTTGATGAGCACCCTCCTCCCATGACCGCCCTCTGCACCTACCGTGCCACAGACGAAGAATCTGCCCAACATGCGGACAATAAGGTAAGACCAGAATATGTGCAGCAGCTGCAGGATCATCAGGGAACCATTCATTAAGTAGTAGCCCAAAAAGGGCTTGTATATTTCCATGGAGTAGTAGTATGTGTTGTAGAGCACCCTGCGGGGAAAGAAGGAGGGGAATCATGAGAGGACGAAGCTCGCTAGGGTCTCTGCCTTCAGACCGTCAGCTCTTTGGGGGAGGACCTGCATTTGCTGTCTAATTACTAGTGTGCCAAAGGTCTGTGGTGGTGCCCCATGTGGGGGACCTCCCCAGCCTTCTCCTCCGCCGCTGAATTCCTCCCAATTTCAATCTCCAAACTGTGGCACCAACATATTAGGAACCTCGGTTGTTCCCGTTTTTAAAATTTTGTACAGGTACTGCATGTGCACCATTTGCCACTAGCATTGATTCCTTCAGCTGACTTGCATCTCCCAGCCTACCCATTCTCAGTGCTCCTTTGTGCATGGACAAAGCACTGCAGAAAAGCTGTCTGGATGTGATTCTACGTACAAAGGCATCAAGATTCTTTCAATATGCTATTTGACCCATATGCAAGGGAAGATGTGCACATCACTAAAACACCACACAGAAAAGAATCTCAAATGTCATCACATGTACAAATGCATAGATGGTTTAGACCAGGGGTGTCAAGCATGTGGCCCGGGGGCTGGATCAGGCCCCTGGAGGGCTTCTATCAGGCCCGCAGTGGAACTGGCTGTCTTCTGCTTCTTTTCAGTTCTGCTGCTGCTGTGTCATTGTAGGTTTGCAGCTTACAGATACACACCTGAACAGCACACTCAAGATTGCAACAGCACAGACATTTTGATGCAATAATTCAGAGCAAGGGGTGTGTTATCAGACACTGTTAAATAAACAAAATATTGCAAGAGTCGAATGTTTTAAGCATGTTTTTGTTTTAAGTTAAAAGAACCCTTTGTGTTTGTGTCTTTTATAAAGTTTATATCTCCGCCACCTGGCATTGCATTTTATGACACGCATGGCCTGGCCCGACAAGGTCTCATTTATGTCAGATCTGGCCCTCCTAACAAATGAGTTTGACACCCCTGGTTTAGACTGTTTCAGCTTTCAACCTTCTGCATGCGCAAATCAGTAAAGCAGAGGGGGAAAGGGGCATGTGTACTGAACATGTGGCATTTTTGCTCTTAAAATGGGATACTCACACACTATACTTTCTTTATATATGATCGGGGTAGAGTTAAGAATCTAGCTGCCCCATGGTGGCTTATAACCACGGATGATCCTTTCCAGTTCCACTAATTTTTCTGAAACCAACCTCAGGCAGCAGTTATCACAAGACAGAATGGAAAGTTGCATTAGTTTTTCCCTCCATTGTTTTACCAAACCCACATTGGAACAGAAATTCCCCTCTGCATTGCATGCCCTTTCACTTCCTTTCAGCATCGGATTTCATGGTACCGTCTACACTGTGTGCCGCTTTCGCTTTCTTTGATCATTGGGTTTTATGGTACCTTCTGCATAGATTTATGGCCGTTCAGGGGTGACTTTGCAGTCAGGCCCTGGGGTATCTGAATGTGGGTTTGAGCTGCACCTTTGGTAAAACAACGGTGGAAAAAGCCAATGCAGAATCGCCCAGAGATGTGACCCGGAAGTGAAACTTACTTGCTGGGGAAAATCACCAGGCGGCTGAAGAGAAAAACGGCGGAGAAAACAATGAAGAGGGTGTCACAAATCTTGCGCCATTTCAGGTAGTGGAACATCTTGGTGGGCTGGGGAGTGGAGACACAAAAAGCACAACAAGTTTTTTTAAATCCTTCCGGACAGAAAAGAAAGCCCTCTTTTGAACATAGATCCAGAGGAGTTTAGCCGTGTTAGTCCGTTGCTGCAAAATAGTAAAAAGCCCAGTAGCACCTTTAAGACTAACAAACTTTATTGTAGCACAAGCTTTCGAGAAACACAGAACTCTTTCTCAGATGCAATATGCTACGACAAAGTTGGTTAGTCTTAAAGGTGCTACTGGGCTTTTTACTCCTTTGAACAGGGCACTTTATCGGCTTCATTTATACCCAGCCTTTATCTCCCAAGGGGGACTCACAGTTGCTTCCGTCATTTCCCACTTTATCCTTATCAACTGGTGGAATTTCCTGCTGCAAGAGATAATGTTCAGACTGTTTTATGAGAGGACAAGACGCATTCATGGAGGAGAGATATACTGATAATATTAGCTATGGTCTCTCAATGGAACCTCCGTGTTTAGCAGTATACCTCTGAATGTCAGTTGCTGGGAAGGGTTGACAGCAGGAGGAATCTTGGGCCTCCACGTCCCTATTTAAGGGACTCCTGGCACATCTGGTTGGCCACTAGAGTTTCCAGCCAAGAGTGAGTTGCAGGACACTCTGGGATTCCCTGAAGCAGGAAACCCGTAACGTAAAGTGTTATTACGTGCATTTCCTTATAGTTCTCCCCTTTTACTTGCTTGTATGCTAAAAAGAGGTATAATCCCCCCAAAACATCTCCACCTTCTGCTCCAGTTGAACAGGTTTTCCAATGAGGACAGGGGGACCCAGAAGAGCCAGTTTGGTGTAGTGGTTAGGAGCACAGATTCTAATCTAGGAGAACTGGGTTTGATTCCCCACTCCTCCACATGCAGCAGCTGGCGTGACCTTAGGTCAAGTCATATGTTCTTTCAGAGCTGTTCTCTGAAGGGTAGTTCTTGAAAGAGCTCTCTCAGCCCCAACTACCTCACAGGATGTCTGTTGTGGGGAGGGGAAGGGATTGTAAGCCACTCTGAGACTCCGAGTGAAGGACAGGGTATAAATCCAATCTCTTCTTCTTTCTCCTCTTCCATCTCGCAGTGGTCGTGAGCCTCACTCACCTCCAACAAACAGTCGGAAGCATCGTGTATAATCATGACCAGGGTGCCGATGCGGATGTAGTTGGCACAGTATGAGAAGCTGATGAGGAAGATGGTGGCAGCGTGGTGGATAATTTGCATTTTGTGGTCCTGAAGAGGGGGAGAGGAGACAGCTGAGGGACCGCTGGGGGCACAAAGGAGACTCCCCACCCCACCCCAGCGCAGGAGGAAAAACAAGCAACACTCAGCATTTGCATTTTGCTTTGCGCGAGAGGTCGAAACAGGGCAGGAGAGGTCTGCCATGATTTATTTACAAAATCTGTACCCCGCCCTCTGGCCCGTGACAAGGGCCGCTGAGGTGGATAACAATTTGAAATGTACAAGATGAGATTACATTATAAAGCCATTAAAATCAACACCACTCCTAATCAGACATGATTAAAACAATTTTTTAAAACAATGTTAAAATACATACAAAACTTTCATAACACGTTTAAAAAACATTGGTTAGGAAACAGGGATCACTGGGCGAATGGCAAACGAAATAAGGAAGTTTTCACCTGTTGGCAGAAGACACCAACAGAAGGAGACAGATGCATTTCCCTGGGAGGACCAGAATTTTGGTGCTGTGACTGAGAAGGCCCTTGCCCAGAAGCACCTTACCTCAAAGGCCCTTGCCCAGAAGGCCCTTGCCCAGATTGCCACCTGCCTGATCTCAGAAGCTGGGAGCACCCGAAGCAGGGCCTCTGAAGATGACCATAGTGGTCAGGCAAGTTCATAAGAGATTAGGTGGTCTTTCAGATATGTTGGTCCAAAACCATACAGGACCTTGAAGGTCATGCCTGGAAACAAACTGGAAGTCAGTACAGGTAAGCCAGTACTGAAGTGATACGGTCCCGATGACCCATTCTAGTCAACATCTGGCTGTGGCGTTTTGTACCAGTGGAAGTTTCCCAATACTTTTCGGGGCAGCCACATGCAGGGCGCCTTGCAGTAATCTCAACTTGATGTAGCCAGAGCATGCATGGCAGTGGGCAGATCTTTTCCGCCCTGGAAAGGCCACAGCCGGCTAACCAGCCAAAGCTGGCCAAAGGCACCCCTAGCCACCGCTGCTCCCTCCTTAAACAGCAGTAGGCCCAGGTCCAGCAGCACCCCGACCTACAGATTGGTGCCTTGAAGGGGAGTGCACCTCATCCAGAGCAGGGAGCAGTGGCACAGAGGATTTATCCTCTGGTTAGTAACATCTGAGCTGAACAGTACGGCTGTCAGTTCTAGCTCCGCGTTGGTGTGAGCTACCAGCCTTGTCTCCAGCTCGCCGTCCACCCAGCGGTTCGAAAGCTTCGGCGAGTAGATAAAATGGGTACCACCCCTTAGAGAGGGTGGGCACACCAAAGACCCCCCCGGTGGGGGAGGTGTTAGCCGGCGACCGGAATGCTCAGCTCGCGAGATTGTAAGCCTAAGAGAAAATCTCTTTGACTCTGAAGCCTGTAATGGGCCATTCTGGCCAGGCGGTGGCAGTGCAGCGCTGCAAGACCTGGAGAAGCTGACTTCATCTAGCCAAGCCGAAGTGATGCCGACGGAATATGTCTGACCGTGCAGCTGAACAAACCCTCGCCGACTGTGAAGTGTGTGATTAAAAAGATATATGTTGTCCTCCCTTATCCCCATAAATCATTGTTAGTCCCGCGTTGAATGTAACTGTAAATCGCTCAGAGCCAGCAAGCTCTGCAGGATTGAGCGATTAATAAATTGAAAGATTATTATTATTTATTATTAAATCAAGAGACAGGCCTTCCATCTACCACTCCTGTCAGGATTAAGCTTCAGTTTATTAACCTGCATCCGCTCCAAAACTATTTCCAGCCACCAGTTCATGGTTTCTACAGCCTCCGCGGGATCAACTGGAAGGGCAAGACAGATCTGAGGATCATTCGTATATTGTTGACAACCCAGCCCAAATCCACAGATGACCTCACCCAGTGGTTTCATGTAGACGTTAGAGCATAGGAGACAAGATGGAACCTTGTGGGAAACAAAGACCAAGGGGCTGAACAGAAGTTCCCCAGCACCACCTTCTGGGGTTGGCTGGTGTCCTTGATGTGCCGGTGGGCGGCGGGAGGGAGCAATCTGGGAGAGGGAGGGGCTCTGCCCCCAAACAGGGACATTGTAGTGTGATGTCCCCAATGTGATGACTAGAGATGTAAAATTTCTGGAAATTTTGAGGCTCGGGAAAAAATGGAAATTTTCGGGAAAATGGAAAAAAATGCTACATTAGCACTTCTTCTTTCTTTTCCAGATTGAAAGTCATTGTTACTTTAGGAACATAAAATATGACTATGGATATTTTTACTTGGCATGAAATTATCACTACTAGCATATTAAAAATATAGTGTATCCAAACAATTATTACAAACAGAATACCAACCCACATGCAAAAACAAAACGGAAACCTTTTTCTTTTCTTGTGACAATAGCACCTCCTAAAGGAAGAAATACATCTTGTTCTTGCATTGGAGAGTTCCGTTTGTAACCTAGGACTTGCTTGTCCTCAGTGCACAGAAATTAGATCCATCTGATACCATACATATTTTTAGAAATGGTTTGGAAAATATTTGAACACCTTGTCCTAAAATATTTTATTCATCATGTTAAAATAAAGCGTTCCATAATCAATTTTTTTCTTTTCTTTTCTTTTTTCAATTTTTCCAATATTCAGGGGGGGGGGGAGGCTTCAGGAAAAAAACAGGAAAAAATGTTTTTCCCCCTTAATTTTTCCATTTTTTCCCTGGGCCTTCACATCTCTAGTGATGACGTCACGTGTGAGTGTTTAAGGGCAAAAATTCTATGGTTTTACCACAGAGTCTTGGCCAACTTTGCCCTAAACCAGAGTGTCGCACGGTGACGTCATCACAGTGGGGATGTCACCGCATGAGCTCCCTGTTTGGCGACAGGGCTCTCCCCCACCAGCCAGCTGGTCGGCGCCTGGCAGAAGCCCGGAAAATTAGGGGATCCCCTGGCCAGATCGGGGGTCTGGCAACCCCACCACCTTCTGAAACCTACACTCCAGGTGGGACTGGAACCTCCATGGAGCAGTGCCTCCACTCCCAGTCCAGGTAGGCAGGGTCCAGAAGAACACCATAACTGAAAGCTGCTGAGAGGTCCAGGAGAATCAATCAAGTCCATCTTAATTAATTAATTAATTAATTAAACTTATACCCCGCCCTCCTCACATTATAGGCTCAGGGCGGGTACCAACATGTACGTATCTGCAATTAATGCACAGATTTACAATTTAAAATATATAGCAATAATCAATGAAAAGCCCCCCATAAAATCATGAACCTTAAAATCATAAAATCATCAACCTTAATTCAATAAATTATCTCCCAGTGCAAGTCACCCACCAGGGTAAGCACAGCTGTTTCAGTCCCATAACCAGGCCTAAACCCAGACTAGAAGGGGTATAAACAATTTGCCTCATCCAGGAAAGCTTGGCATTACTGAACCACCACCCGTTCAATCACCCTGCGGCAGAATGGAACGCTGAAACCGGTCAGTCACTAGTGGTGTCACAGGCACTGGCCAATAGTTTCCCGCAGCACAGGCACATCTCACAATTTCAGCAAGTCTCCCTTTTGGTGGACGATGGAGCTACAGACCACAATTTAACATACGCAGAATAAATTTTTTTAAAACCCTTAAAAATTCCCCCAATCTACACTGTATTAAAAAAGCCTTAACAATTAAAAGGACCTTGAAGAACCTCCTAAAACAGTACGCGCACACACCCCTCCATAGAGAACCCATTCCGTCGGGCGGGACCAATGACAGAAAAGGCTCTGGTTGATGCCAGGCGCGCCAACTGAAGTGGAGAAACGGCCAGTAGGTGGCAGCCTGAAGACTGTAGTTGGCACACAGGGAGGTACGGGCACAGACTTTAGCTACGTGGGTCTTAGACACGGAAGGGTGTGACAAACAGGAGGTTATCCAGTCGCTGGCTGTCATCAGCCAATCCCATGCCAAGGCCTGGGCAGATTTCAGGAAGTTGAGGGAATGTCAAGGGAGGGCGTTAACTGATGAGGTTCAGCCTTTACCTCAGATGTGGCAGACCCCCGATTCCAGGAGTCAGAAAAAGGGTAGCTGAGGAACCAGAGGAGTTGGGGGGCGCCAGTTGCCAGATGAGGGGACCCAGGTTAATGTTTGCCTGTCATTTTGAGAAACAGGCAGCGTCGAGCCGGAAACCTTGTTGGTTCATATTGCATTCTCTGATACAGAGAAGGCCGGGTAGCGTGCGATTACTTCAGGAAAGTGATACCAGTCAGAGAGAAAGCCGATACTAAGACTGAAGGACAAGATACGCCACGCCTCTCATGATTTATGAAATACCAGTCCAAATGGGGAGCCTGTGCGGCTTCATCATTATCAAGTTTGCTCAGAAGGTTTCCTGGCTGTTCCGACTACGATGTTTTAAGGATGTTCCTTATGGGTGACAAACCTCAGACTACAGTCTGTTGTGCGATTTTTTTTGCGGCGGCCTGTAAAATTCGCCAGGAAATCTCACGTACTGCATTTAAATTTTAGCTAATTTTATAATTCGATTTTGTATCTGTGTATTGGTTATTACGGTGGACTCTTTTTTTGTCTCAGTTTTCTTCCTTTGTCTGCAACCTGCAATTTTGCGATTTGTGCTGGTCATTGACTGAATAAAGCCAATTGATTGAGTGATTGATTGATCGATCGATCATTATAAAGCACTGAAATCTGAACCATCTTCCAGCAAACTAACTGCTCCCGTTTTCCAAATGAGCTCCCCTGGTGGAATGAGCTCCCAGGGGAGATCCCGGCCCTGCGAGATCTTATGCAGTTCCGCAGGGCCTGCAAGACGGAGCTCTTCCGCCAGGCCTTTGAGTAGGAGCCGCCACCATCACTGTACCACCACCGCCATGGGTTGGGCGAGGCCCTGAGGAAACATCTGAATGGAAGAAGCCCTAAGCCGTCCACTTGGAACCTCGGACCTAAGATGTCTCTGGATTATGGAAGTCATCAAGCAGCATGTTTTAATTTAGGATTTTTAAGATGTATTACCGTATGTGTTTTTAAACCATTATGTATACTATGTTTTTATTATGGCTAGGGTTTTGCCTTGCCTCTGTAAGCCGCCCTGAGCCCATTGGGGAGGGCGGAGTATAAATGTCGAAAATAATTAAATATAAATAAATAAATAAATAATCTGTCCCAAATGGGCTTTAAGGGTCAGAACCAGCACCTTGAATTGAACTTAGAAACAAACTGGCAGCCAATGGCAGCTGTTTTCAAATAAGCGAAATATATCCCCCATCCTGCTAGCCTCTAACAATAACCAAGCTGCTGTGTTTTGAACCAGTTGGAGCTTCCAGGTTGTCTTCAAGGGAAGCCCAATTCAGAGCGCATTACAGTAATCCAGCTGAGAGGCTACAGAAGCATGGATCGGCATAGCCAGTAAGAGATGGAAGCTGGTGAACCAAATGCAACTGTTAGGAAGGCCCCTCTCGGCCATGGAACTAACCTGCTTTACATGCCGCTAGGCTGGGTCTGTGAGTGCCCCCCTCGGCTCTTAACCGGTGGATAAAGTTTTACAGGTTTGATAAAGAATGCAGAAGTGCAAAGAAACTTCTTAATGCAAATTATGCAAGATGCAGATGCAACCCAGAGGCAGTATCTCTAACAGCTTTAAAACATCTAAAAGCCCAGTATAAAGTCCTTATCAAAAAGAAAAAACAGGAAGACATTCCTTGGGAGGAATTAAGTAAGGCAGTAAAGGAAAAGAACTCAGCACGGTTTTGGCGACTGGTCTCTGGTCTGTCAGACAGGCCTGTAAATATTCTGGGCAATTCTATCTCTCCTGGGACCTGGGAAATCCACTTTAGGAATCTGTATAAGGAAATAATCATAAGACCTTCTAATTCAATGGAAATTGACAATCTCCCAAATTGACCCCCTGTAGACCACTCAGAAAAGGAGCTGCGGTGGCTCAAGTGGTTAAGACGCTGAACTGCAGGCTGTGGAAGGTCAGTAGTTCAGCAGTTCGAGCCCCAGGGTGCCGCATGACGGAGTGAGCTCCCATCTCTAGTTCCAGCTCCTGCCAACCTAGCAGTTCGAAAGCAAGACATTGCAAGTAGATAAATAGGTACCGCTTTGGTGGGAAGGTAACAGCGTTCAGTGCGCCTTGGTGTTTAGTCATGCCGGCCACATGACCACGGAAATGTCTTCGGACAGCGCTGGCTCTTCGGCTTTGAAACGGAGATGAGCACCGCGACCCTAGAGTCGGATTCGACTGGCTTTCGAGCAAGGGAACCTTTACCTTTACCTTTTAGACCACTCAGAGGTGAAACAGCTTATCGATACCCTGAAGCCTGGTAAAGCACCCGGTCTTGATTTAATTCTCACAGAACTGATTAAAAAGAATGCAGAATGGTGAGTTCCGATTTTGGCATCCCTATTTACATTAATTGATCAAACAGGGAGAATCCCTAAGGACAGGAGAGTAGCACTCATCAGTCCATTTTACAAAAAAGGTAATAAAGAAGACCCAAATAACTACAGGTCAATTAGTCCGCTAAGTATAGTGAGTAAAGTGTATGCGAGACATCTCCTATGGAAATTCAGGGAATATCTTAACCTGTTCTGCAAAATGCCAACTCCATCCGCCAGCAGTGCGTCCAGCCCCTCCAAAGCACCAGCCTTCTTCACCAGCATTCCTTCTTGCTCAGGAGGAACTGAGTCAGGCATTCCCCTCAATGATCCCTCCCTTCCTGCCCTGTTATAACCAGTCTTCCCTCTAAGCTGAGGCAGTGTGAGCCAGCTCACCGTTTTTTAGCCTCCAGCTCACACATTTTTGTCTTAGCTCAGGAAGGAGGGCTCCAGAGCAAACTAATTTATGCAGCGGCCAAATCACTCGCTCACAACTTGAATGCCAGGAGCTCACAGAGTAGAACTTTTGCTCACAAGACTCTACAGCTTAGAGCAGGGGTGTCGAACTAATTTATTATGAGGGCTGGATCTGACATAAATGAGTCCTTGTTGGGCCGGGCCCTGTGTGTCATAAAATGTAATGCCAGGCTGCGGAGATACAAACTTTATAAAGGACACAAACACATTTTTTAAAACTTAAAATAAAATCATGCTTAAAACATTAGCACTCTTGCAATATTTTGTTTACTTAACAGTGTCTGATAATTGACACCTCTTGCTCTGAATTATTGCATCAAAATGTCTGTGATGCTGCAATCTTGAGTATGCTGTTCAGGTGTGTATCTGTAAGCTGCAAATCTACTTTTGATGTATTGACATTCACCACAGAAATCTCATGCTCAGAGTTCTGAGTCTAGGACCCAGGTTAAAACATGGAATGGCTGAGCGATTGAGAGTCTGGCGAAGCAAGCTATGATGCAGTAGCACAACTGGAAGCAGGAGATGGCCAGTTTCACTGCGGGCCTGATAGAAGCCCTCCAGGGGCCTGATCTGGCCCCTGGGCCGCATGTTTGACACCCCAGGCTTAGAGGGAGCATTGGTTATAACTGCTTGTTCTCCATAGACTCCTTTTGCAAGGTGAAGTCATTTAGCCTGGACTCAAGGAGACCACCACACTGAGAGCAGAGGGAAGACCTTGGACTGCAGCTACAGTGGGGCTATTGGGAGCTCTGCCCCCTTTCTTAAAGGACCAGCCCCACAAGATTTCCTTCTGAAAATGGGAAGGGATTTCATTGCTTTAGGCAGGGGAAGGGTAGGGAGTGTTTTTGCATTTCATTTATATCTGGGGTGGTGTGTTTGTGCTGCCTTTAATTTAATTTAATTTATTAGTAGTGTTAAACTACTTAAAAGTACGGTTGTTTAGAGACAGATGGAAAGATAATGGAAAATAATGGCAGCCCCGCCAGAAAAAACTTTTGCCCCACAAGCCACAAAATCCTGACTACGGGGCTGCGAAGACCCCAACATTCCCACGCGGGTGCTGCGAGTGACCTTCTGCTTCCACCTGTCCACTCCCGAAAGATCTGCATTAAAACGAAACTTTAATCGATGTTTTTCAAGGCAAGGTTGTAATTCCTCGCAATGCTTCATCTCATCTCATAACCTGGGAGGGAACGTGGCGGGAGGGAACCCGGCAGGCTTTAACTGGAAAGACGCTTCAAGGTGGGTGTTCCTTAGACCCCATCTGACACCCGCCACTCACCTTCCTCTTCACGTCAAAAGGGAGGGTGATGACCAGGGAGCCGTAGAAGGAAAGCTGCATGATGTAGTAGACATAGATGGAAGGCACGAGCGGCTGGGAAGGAAGCAAAGAGAAAGGAGGAGGTGAGTCTAGTTATCCCAACAACCCCCCAAAATTCAGCTCAAGGGGTCATCTGGTTGCCCCCTATGCAGCCAGTATCCAGCGGCCATGGCCTCTTCCAAGGCAGCAATGAAAAAGAAGAAGAAGAAGAAGAAGAAGAAGAAGAAGAAGAAGAAGAAGAAGAAGAAGAAGAAGAAGAAGAAGAAGAAGAGATTGGGTTTATACCCTGCCCTTCACTACCCAAAGGTGTCTCAGAGCGGCTTACAAACTCCTTTCCCTCCCCCTCCCCACAACAGACATCCTCTGTGAGGTCGGTGGGGCTGAGAGAGCTCTGAGAGAGAACTGCGCTTTTTCAAGGACAGCTCTTATCAGAACTATGCCTTGCCCAAGGTCACCCAGCCAGGTGCAAGTGGAGGAGTGGGGAATCAAGGAGAAGAAGGAAGGAGATTGGATTTGTACCCCGCCCTTCACTCCCCAAAGGAGTCTCAGAGCGGTTTACAAACTCCTTTCCCTCCCCCTCCCCACAACAGACACCCTGGGAGGTAAAAGAAGAAGAAGAGATTGGATTTATACCCCGCTCTTCACTA
The DNA here is from genome assembly GCF_001447785.1 of Gekko japonicus. Classification (NCBI taxonomy): domain Eukaryota; kingdom Metazoa; phylum Chordata; class Lepidosauria; order Squamata; family Gekkonidae; genus Gekko; species Gekko japonicus. The sequence continues at coordinate 263,090 of NW_015167118.1, read as the reverse complement.
CCCGAAGGAGTCTCAGAGCGGCTTACAAACTCCTTTCCCTTCCCCTCCCTGCAACAGACACCCTGTGAAGTAGGTGGGGCTGAGAGAGCTCTGACAGAAACTGCTCTTTTTCAAGAACAGCTCTTACCAGAACTATGCCTTGCCCAAGGTCACCCAGCCAGGTGCAAGTGGAGGAGTGGGGAATCAAGGAGAAGGAGGAGGAAGGAGATTGGATTTATACCCTGCCCTTCACTACCCAAAGGAGTCTCAGAGGGGCTTACAAACTCCTTTCCCTTCCCCTCCCCACAACAGACACCCTGTGAGGTAGGTGGGGCTGAGAGAGCTCTGACAGAAACTGCTCTTTTTTCAAGAACAGCTCTTATCAGAACTACGGCTTGCCCAAGGTCATCCAGCCAGGTGCAAGTGGAGGAGTGGGGAATCAAACCCGGCTCTCCCAGATTAGAGTCTGCGCACTTAACCACAACACCAAACTGGCAATGGGGAAACCTGGTTGAATGTCAGCCTCCTGAGGGGTGGACAGCTCGTGGCACAAGGAGTTAATCACCCCCCCACCAGACAAATGCCATGCCAGCCGCACCAAACGTTTAACACTTTCACAGGGGGAAAAGGTTTAACAGTACAAGTCATTGCTTTGGGGGGAGCTAGTCTAGTCCCATACCCAGTGCTTCTGGATAGCCCAAAAGCAGCATTTGATTAGTCAGAGGCAAACTCTCCCTGTGCTTGGAGGTTCTGTTTAACTATCATGGCTTGAGGGAGGCTTTAAAACCCCCTTAAACTCCCTTAAGTAGGTGGAATACCAGCAGGGGAAGTTGCCAGATCTCTTGAAAGACCGTTCCAGAACTGTGGTGCTGCTTTTGGAAAAGACCTTCTCTTGGTGGCCACAAACACAGAGAAGAAGACCTCTGAGACAGAGGAGATGTCAAGCGTTTGCTATGAGCCAGGATGGCAAAAATGAAGACGTTGGATTCATAAACCGCCCTTCACTACCCAAAGGAGTCTCAGAGTGGCTTATGATCTCCTTTCCTTTCCCTTCCCCTCCCCACGGCAGACACCCTGTGAGGCAGGTGGGGCTGAGAGAGCTCTCTTGAGGACTGCCCTTGAGAGAACAGCTCTGACAGAACTCTTGACTGACCCAAGGTCACGGCAGCAGCTGCATGTGGAGGCGTGGGGAAATCATGCCCGGTTCTCCCCGATTAGAGTCCGCGCCCCTAACCCCCCTAACTGCAACCTCCATGTTTTGAGAGAGGATACTGAACGCTTGCGAGACTTTTTAAGGGGTCAAACGTCATGAACAGGGCTCAGAAAGTAGTGAAGCCAGGCAGATGGAGCGGCCCTTTTCTTGCAGCTGTGCTCTCAAACCGCTGCGGTCTCTGCTTGCTTGTTTCCATACCGACGGTTTCTTGGCCACTTACTTGCTGCGGGTACCCAGTCCAGCACTCGCGGGAGTCCCACGTCCAGGGTTTCTGCAATGAGACGGAACACTGGAGAACTGCATCCCACCACTCCGTACATTAGTCACAAGGGAGCTCGACACAAACAGGAGGAGTCATCAAGATGGAAGCGGGGGGGGGGGTTTCCTCCCCTCAGCCACCATGCAAGGACGCCTTTGACCAGAACAATCCAGCTGTTGCCCTGGGCCCAGAGGTGTAGGAAGCGGCTTCACATAGACCACAGGGCCCACTGGCCCGTGGTCACCCATCGCGGCTGCAGATAATCAATACTTCCCTTTTGTCAAATTCCTGGAGAGAGGTGTGCTCCAAACCTCAGCCCAAACATCCCCTGCTTAAGTCCAGTCCAGTGGGGCACCTTTAAGACCAATGCCGTCCCCCTCCCGACTATGCGGGAAGCCTCCCGGTCTTCACTATTTTGCATGCTAATTTAACAAGCCACCCTCTGTATATATACAACTATGATCTGTAATTCCATTTCATCGTTTGCCGAAGTGTGCGTGCACACGAAAGCGCACACCTTGAATAAACCTTTGCCTACACAATTTAGCATATTTTCTCAGGCTCAGTTGAATCTCTCAATTCAACATGGTCAGATGGCCCACTATCTTCACAACTTAATCCAGCCTTTGCACTGCAGAGCCTTTACACTAGCCCAACTAAACGTGTTCCCTTCAAAAGAGCTTTCAGGTTGGTTTAAGAAAATTCCCTTTCATGAAAGGTTATGTTCTTGTCCCATAAAATCTGTGGACTCAATATCTATATATCTAATTCTCAATATGCCCCCTCTGTGCAGATATCTAAATCTGCACATCAGGGGTACTTGGGGGGGCAGGGAGATTTTCCTGCACATTTGGGGCAATACCCAGATGTGCAGAAAAATCTGAAAACTTGGAAAAAATATGCAGGGGATATTTAAATCCCCCCAAAAGTAAAAGAGTGGGAACACTCTGAGAATGGCTTCATTGCCACCACCGCTACCGCTGCCGCCGCCAGGGAGGGAGAGGGGGTGGGAGAAGGCTTGGCTGGCCAGTGGCTGTAAGCCGCTCAGGCCTCGCTGCCTGACCCATGTGGATCTATAAGAACCAGATCATCACTGAGACAGTACCCTAAGACCACAATTGTACCTTTAAAGATTGACTACCTCTTTCAATAGTCTTTCAGTAGTCATGTATGGCTGCGAGAGTTGGACTATAAGGAAGGCCGAGCGCCGAAGAATAGATTCTTTTGAACTATGGTGCTGGAGAAGACTCTTGAGAGTCCCTTGGACTGCAAGAAGATCAAATCAGTCAATCCTAAAAGAAATCAACCCTGACTGTTCCCTGGAAGGCCAGATAATGAAACTGAAGCTCAAATACTTTGGCCACCCAATGAGAAGGGAGCCCTCACTGGAGAAGACCCTGATGCTGGGAAAGGTTGAAGGTCAAAGAAGACGGGGACAGCAAAGGATGAGATGGTTGGACAGTGTCATCGACGCAACGAACATGAAATGGAGCCAACTTCAGAGGACAGCAGAAGACAGGAGGGCCTGGCGGGAGCTGGTCCATGGGGTCGCGAAGAGTCAGACTCGACTGTGCAACTGAACAACAACAACAAAGGTTCCCTTGCTCAAAAGCCAGTCGAATCCGACTCTAGGGTCGCGGTGCTCATCTCCGTTTCAAAGCCGAAGAGCCAGCGCTGTCCGAAGACGTTTCCGTGGTCATGTGGCCGGCATGCCTAAACACCAAGGCGCATGGAACGCTGTTACCTTCCCACCGAAGTGGTACCTATTTATCTACTTGCAATTTCTTGCTTTCGAACGGCTAGGTTGGCAGGAGCTGGAACTAGAGACGGGAGCTCACTCCATCATGTGGCACCCGGGTCTCGAACTGCTGAACTACCGACCTTCCACAGCCTGCAGTTCAGCGTCTTAACCACTTGAGCCACCGCAGCTCCTTCAATAGTTTTAATAGGGAAAACGTTATTCAAAATCTACTAAAGGATGCTAATCCTAATATTACAGCTATAGTGGCCAAGTTTCTCGCCGAAGTAGTCAAAGATAGATCTATTATAGTAAAGGATTGATTCATATTGCTTATAATGTCTTATTATGACCTTTTAAGTGTGGTTTTTTTTTAATTTATTATTTTTTATCCTGTACAGTTGCTATGGCTTTTTTGCTAATTCTATCATCATTATCATTATCATTATCATTATCATTATTATTATTATTTCTTATATGTCCATGCCAGGTTATTGTACATCTATGTATCTTACTGCTATGCCATTAAAGGTATTTGACTTTGAATAAACCTTTGTCGGTCTTAAAGCTGCCCCTGGACTCTAATTTTGTTCTATTGCTGCAGATCAACACGGCTGCCTACCTGTATATATCCCATGCTTACCTCCCTCAGTGAGGTGTGAGGCGATTCCCCGACTGGACTGCCTTGATGGACACTGCCAGGGGTCATTTCGTAGAAAAAGAGGTGCAGGAGGTCATTTGCAGAGCTCGTTGGCATATGCCACACCCCCTGACAGGCATGCAAGCATGCCTGGGTTCCCTGCCCGATCTTCTCATCTGGGGAAGGTAAAGAAAGGCATTTAACCCCCCCCCTTCCCTGAGTTCCTCAGGGGGAAAAGGGGGGATGTCTGCCTGCCTCCCCTTCCCCTCCCCAGCCAACCCGCCATGGCGGGCTGGCTGGAGAAGGCAAGGGCAGGGTGGGCAGGCAGACATGCCTGATTTCCCTGCCCGATCTTCTCCAGGTGTCCCGCGGCTGTGGAACCCAGATATGTCTAAAATGGGGAAGGGAAAGAATGTCTAAAATGGGGAAGGGGAAATGGGGAAATGGGGGGAAATGGGGAAGGGAAAGATGGGGAAGGGGAAATGGGAGAAATGGGGGAAAATGGGGAAGGGAAAGAAAGAACCCAGGCATGTCTAAAATGGGGAAGGGAAAGAAAGGCATTTAAATCCCCCCAGGTGGCGGGGGGGTGCCCCTGGGCTCCTTACTGCCGGAGTGCTGCTCCTTACTGCCGGAATGCTGCTCCGGCAGGAAATGACCCCTGGACACTGTCCAAGTCCACGTGGAGCAACTACGTGCCTGCCCAGTAGCTGCTCATTCTACAGAGTCAGTTCATTGCAACTTTGGTTCTTGCAGAGCTACCCTCTGGATGTCCTTCGGCAAGTGCCATTTCCCGTTAAATTTTCTGACACTGTCACTATTACACCATCGCCTGACTCCTATCTCTACGCAGTAGACCTGGCGCTGTGGTCAATGTTCCCTCTGTTTTTTTTCTCCCTACTGAGCAGAGTAGTTCATATTCTGAGCAGAATGTATCTGCTGTAATCTTAAAATGATCACTATAAAGGATCGATCCAAGTTCTGTACAAAACACGACATCATTCAAAAATATATCTTTTCCCATAATTTTCATACAAAAACAGTAGAAGGAGATATGGGTTTAAAGACACCATATATCCAGTCCAATGTCTTGTGCCTAGGCACACAATTCCAAAATAAAGTCCAACGGTTTAACTCCCACCTTGCCTGATAGAAGGCACAGCTGTATAGTTAATGTTCTGTTGGGGCGTGTCGACTTTCCTTCTTTCTCCCGTTTCTCAAAAGAGTTTTATCTGAGAAACGACTGTGACCAGTCTGTGGCAACACATTTTATTTCAGTCTTGAGATCAGTAGCCCGAAGCCTACAATTGTCTTTCCAAATTCCATCGCTTCAGGCTACTGATCTCAAGACTGAAAGAAAAAGCATCGCCACAGACTGGTCACAGTCAGAGCATTCCCCCAGCTGTCAGTTCTGAACCACGGCCATGACTAGAGACTTTATGGCCATGTTTGGGTGGTTTCCGGGGAATGATGGCAAGCTGCGTTGCCTCACCAGGTACTGGGTCATTCCACCTTGTACTGGGAGCCAGGCATTCCCCCCCTCCCCAAGTCCGTGTCCCATCACATAGACCCAATTGTGGGGATCATCCACAACCCAGCTGGCTGCCACTTTGAAAGCGGTTTATATCCATTCAGGACATATATCTGTGCCTCCTCTTCAGAGTCCTGCTCAAGGAGTCTGACAATCAGGGGTCATTTCCTGCAGGAGCGCACAGGAGTGGAGCTCCAGCAGTAAAGAGCCCAGGGGGGCGGGCACATGCAACAAGCCCCACCCCCTGCTCCCAGCAGCCCTCAGTCAGAGCAAGAAGCAGCCAGGTAAGTTGCAGAGCCCCCGACCGGCCTCCCAGCCCAAAACAGTCCAGTGGCACCTTAAGACCAAGTTTTATTCAGGTACAAGCTCTCCCTCCTCTGTGAGGACAGATCTGCACGTGTGTGCCCCCCCCCAATAGCTAGCAATCCAAAACAGTCCAGTGGAGCCTGAGTGGTGGGTGTTGCCTTCTGACACACTTCCGGTTATGTCGGGGGTGTGGCATATGCAAATAAGTTATGCTAATGAGGTATGCTAATGAGTTCCTGCACCTCTTTTTCTACAAAATGACCCCTGCTGACAATTAAAGACCACAGTATACTTAAAAAAAAAATCAAAAGAACTGGGTGGGGGTCTGCGTACTCACGTTATACAGGATAGCCATGGCCATGGTGTAGGAAATTATATAAAAGAGGCTCCTCCAACTACAAAACAAGCAGAGAAATTGATGTCAGGGTTCAGCTGGGTAGAAAAAGCAAAGGGAGGGGATCTGCGTGGGCCCCCTATCGGAACTCAATCACAAATCGCTCAGTGGTGGAATGGTTTTCCTTCTAACGTAAGAATTCAAAGGCTCGCCCCGTGAAACTCAGTGGCGCTACATTTAGGACAAAAAGAGAGTAGTTACTTACATATGAAATTATTTTGCAAAGCTCTCTGATGCAAAACACAGTGCTTTTTTAAGTGGGACTAGACCTCTTCGTGACAGGCAAGCGTGTCTTAACACTGCTCAACAGAACCTCCACGTTTAGAGACATCTGTCTTTCTGGACACCAGGTGCTGGGCATATTCAACAAGGGAGGGCTGTTGACAGACATATCCGGCTGGCCACTGGCAATGGGCCACTTCACTACTTGTATCCACCGTGTCCTAACCGTATGGAGGCCTATCTACAGCTACTAGCCAAAGTCAACTGATAGTACCCCCAAGTTCAGATGCCGGTCTGCCTCTGACTTCCAACAGCTCGTGCAAACAACAAGGGGAGGGTTATTGACTTCATGTTCTGCTTGAGGACTTGGCTCAAAAAATGGTGGTCACAGTCATAGAACAGACCGAAAAAAGAAAAAACTGTGAAGTAACTGCGCTAGAAAATATTTAAATAACAATCACAAAATTCTATACAAAAATGTGTACCAAAAATCTGCATAGAGCTAGAAGGCTCTTTGGTCTGACACCGCGAGTTCACATCCCATGCAATTAATCTAACCACAGAAGTAATCCAGTGCTCTGGATTCATTTACAAAATTATTTACAATCAGGGACACCAAAGCAGCTAACAGATATTAAAAAATGCATAAGGGGGGGGGGAGTCTTAAAAGCCTACTAAAATCAAACACACACACATTATTAAAACAATTAAAACCAAAGGTAAAAATACCCATATAACAACATAAGAGAGCCGGTGTGGTGTCGTGGTTAAGAGCAGCGGACTCTAATCTGGAGAACCGGGTTTGATTCCCCACTCTGCCTCCACCTGGATCCTGCTGGGTGACCTTGGGCCAGTCACAGTTCTCTCAGAACTCTCTCAGCCCCACCTGCCTCACAAGGTGCCTGTTGTGGGGAGAGGAAGGGACTGTGATTGTCAGTCGCTTTGAGACGCCTTAAGGTAGAGAAAAGCAGGGAATAAAAACCCACTCTTCTCCTATAAAAATAGCAACTAAAACAGCAGACAAAATACAAAGATGGCCACAGAAGGGGAAAGAGGAGTCTCCCTGGGGGGAGAGGGCCCAAAGTTTTGGTGCCAGGACTGAGAAGAGCATTTCCCGGGTGGCCACCTGCCTGATCTCAGAAGGGGGAGGGCACCCAAAAAGGGCCTTGGAAAAAATGACTGTCGTGGGCGGGTTGCTTCATAAAGACGTAGAACCTGCAGGGAGGCTGGTCCCAAGCCATGTGGGGTTTTAAAGGTCAGCACCAGCACCTTGAATTGTGTCTGGAGACAGTCTGGGAACCAGCATCGTTGGGCCAAGACTGGAGTGATATGGTCCCTACAACCCACTCCAGTTCACCTCCTGGCTAAAGCATTCTGTACCAACTGGGCCTTCTGAACAACCTTCAAGGGCAGTCCCACACAGACTGCGTTGCAGCCAAAGAGATCTGCCCCCCCCCCCAGAATCCACTTCAAAAGCACCACATCCGTTCTGGCTCACCAGGCTTCGCAGAATTTCTTTGTCAGGCTGGGCTGGTCTTGCCTGAGCCGGGATCGAAACCATCTCTCCACCTGCCGGGTCTGCAGGTCGCTCTGCTTGGCGAGACCGCTCAGTTGCCTCTAGGAAAAGAAGGCCCCAGAACCAGAGTGAGAAAAAGCCACATCCGTTCCATGAGAAATTCGTTTCGTACGTCCACATTTGAAATATGCCCCCTTTCAAAATGTTCCCCTTCATACAGAAAACTTGTGTCTCAGGAAGAAAATGGAAGGTTTGTTTCACTTACCGTGAATTTCCCCTTTCGGTAGTCCTAGGGTGGGGCAGTCTGAACGTATGGGAAGTAGCCCCTCCCTGGAGGCAGGCAGGATCGCTGACCATTTTGATTCCATAGGGGAGGGGCTTCTCTCCCAAGCCGGTTCCCAAGCAGTTCATCTCTCATGCACGAATATTACGACAGATAAAACCACGAACCAACAGCCAAAAGAAAAGGATTCAACAAATACAACTGGGTGAAACACCACAGGTAAAGATTGAACAGGGGACCTACGGGGGACCTTTCAGAAACATGTTCAGATTTCCTGGCTCTGAGCAACGTACCTTATCCGGGCCACTGGCCATCCCTGGAAACAGACCGGGCTCTACCCGAGCTGCACAAAAGGAAAACAAACTTCAAATATAGCTAAACTCACAGCAACATAATGCTAAACTCAATATACTAAACTAAATATAGCTAAACTAAATATAGCTGAACTCAAAGCAACTGGATAAAACTCACCCAATGCTCTTATCAGTATTGCACATGCAGAAAGCTATTAATCAATTTCATAGGCATGTAGGCGATCATTGCCTAGTTTATTCCTGTTCCTTAAACCCACAAGTTCTTACGGAGACATGCAGCTCCTCATTATAAGGTGACCTTGAGGAAGGATTTCTGATTTGAAACGGTCTCCTAAGATCCAGATGTGTCTGTTGTTGCATTACACAGCTGCGTGCTTTCTATGAAGAATTTATTTCAACAATAGGAACTGTATATTGATCTCTTCATTTGATGGACTTTCTGAATGCCTTAAACAAACTGTGATCCTTTACAAATTTTGTTCACATTGGAACTGATACATTTACTTGTACTGGCAATAAGATATTACATTGTTTCTGTTTGTCTGTTGTTTTCATTTTGTATACACTGTAAATCCTGATTGTTTCAACAACTGTAATCCCCTGTAGCAGAGAAAGGATCTTCTCCCTCCTTTCTTGGGACAGGAAGAGCTGATCCTGAACGGTATCTAGGATGACCCACAGTTGAAGCACCCACTGGGTGGGAAGTAGACAACTCTTCTCCCTGTTGATAATGAAGCCATGGTCCTGCAAGCAGAAGAGATCCTTTCCACATCTTCCACTCCCTGTTGGAATGAGAATGTCATCCAGGTATGGAAGAAAGGAAATGTCCTGGGTTCGGGGAAGAGTGATGAGTGAGACCAACACCTTTGTGAACACTCTTGGGGCAGTCTTGAGTCCAAAGGGAAGGAGCCAATATTGGAAATGCTTCCCACTGTAGGTGAAGTGGAGGAACCTCTGATGAGAATCCTGAACTGGGATATGAAAATAAGCCTGAGTGATCTACTCATGCCAGAACGTTCTTGTTTTGGATTGAGGCAATTATAGATTTGAGAATCCCCATCTGGAACATTCTCTTCGTGCCCCTGCAATTTAGCCATTTGAAGTCCAAAATGGCCCTCATTTCCCCATTCTTCTTTGGAACAATGAAGAAGATTGAGTAGACCCCTGATAACTTTTGTTCCTTTGGGACTGGCTCTATCGCTCTGAAGTCCAACAGAGACTGGATAGGTTGAAGAAGGAGAAGGTATTTCCTTGGGCACTGATTTGTTGGGACTTGGATGACTCTGTCATGAGGAAGGGCTTGCAGTTCCAGACAGCAGCTGTGTGTGACTGTGTCCAGTATCCACTGGTCAATGACAGACACTGCAAAGAATTGTAGTCAACATTCAATGTTTGGTGGGCCCGGCCCTGGTTGGTTGGCCTGTGGAAAGAGGAGCTGGGGACCCCAGATGGTTTGGGCTGCCAGCGACCTTTTGGAGACTTGGAAGGTTGAAAACTGATGCTTTGCTTAGGATTGCAAAAGGAATGGAAGCGCTTCTCGGGTTTACCTTCCTTCTTGCGCGTGGGAAGGACCTTTTTTGTGTGTCTTTATCCTCTATCAGGTATCTATCCACGCCATCCCCCAAAAGACTGACACCCTTGAAAGGAACACTAGCCACTCGAACTTGGGAGGTAGGGTCAACTTCCCAGTTGTGTAGCCAGGTGGTGTGTTGAGCTGTCATGTTGGATGCCATAGCCCTGGATGACAACTGGATTGCATCTAGGGATGCATCCGCAGAGAAGGCTGCAGCTAGAGCAATCTTCTTTAGCTCATCGTTGAAGTTTTGGGGGGATGTCGTTGCCAGCTGCCAAAAGATCTGAGGCCCAGGAACAGACTGCCCTGGAAAAAAGGGAACTTGTTGCGGAGGCCCTCAGGGCAGCTGAAGAGGCCTCAAAACTGTTGTCCAAGGATTGATCTATCCTTCTATCGCATGGGTCCCTAGGGAAGCCATCCAACTCTGCTGGGATGACCAAATTTGAACAGAGGTTGGCGACTGGGGCATCCCCTAAAGGTAAAGGCAAAGGTTCCCTTGCTCGAAAGCCAGTCGAATCCGACTCTAGGGTTGTGGTGCTCATCTCCATTTCCAAGCCAAAGAGCCAGCACTGTCTGAAGACGTTTCCGTGGTCATGTGGCCGGCATGACTAAACACCAAGGCGCACGGAACACTGTTACCTTCCCACCTATTTATCTAATTGCAATTTCTTGCTTTCGAACCGCTAGGTTGGCAGGAGCTGGAACTAGAGACGGGAGCTCACTCCATCATGCGGCACACTCGGGTCTCGAACTGCTGAACTACCGACCTTCCACAGCCTGCAGTTCAGCGTCTTAACCACTTGAGCCACCGCAGCTCCCCGGGGCATCCCCTACTGGAAGTTTAAAACACTCTGCTGCCTGAGGTACCAATGAGTAGAAGCGTGAGATGATGGGATGGTTGGTCTTGGTCCTTGCCGGTGCCTCCCACTCAGTTTCGACCATCTTGGTGAAGATGGATAGGAACGGAATCCCAAGGGAGAGAGATCCCCCCCCTTGAAGGAAAGCCCCGGCCGAATCAGATGGTCTAGACAGGTCGGGCTCCTCTACTCCCTTCTTGCTATGAGGGATCTCCAGGATGAGTAGGAGCTTAGGAAGCTTGGGGGGAATTTCCTGCGGAAAGAGAGGGGGTCTGCATGGTGGCTACTAATGACTCTTCCTCATCTGACTTCTCCCTCTTCCCTCGGAGAGGACGTCTGAGGAGTTGGAATCGTCAAACCCATGGCCCATCAAGGGAATTAGGTCTCTAGAAGAACAGTTAGAAGATGTAACCTCTTTGTGCTTCTTAGGGTGACAGGGAGAAGGAGGGTCCCTGCTCTCCCTCCTCATCCCAGATCCAGAACTGGAGGGTGAGCAGCGCCTCTCTGGTAGAGGGACTAGCAGAATCACGAATGCCGGAGACATCCTCCGATAGGGAGGCTTTAATCTCTCTTTGCATTTCCCCCGTCATCCAGGCTCACAAGTTAGAAGGAGCATCACCACCCGAGATATCCGGGGGGGCAGAGGCTTCCGCCACCTCTGACCTGTGGGATGAGCCGTGGGCTGAGGGAGGGGAGGGGGAAGAAGGGAGATCTAGGCCATGGGCCAACCCCTCTTGTGGCACATGCTCTGAAAGGCCCTCATGAGCCACCATTATGAGAAAATTCCCACTTTCTTATATGGGGGGGGGGAGTTGGGAACACCACCTCCCTTTTCGCTCCCCTAAGCCGGTTCGCCTGCCTTACATTTTTGGAGGCAGTGGGGGCTGGTCTGAAAGGCAGTGATGATGCGGCGAGGCGGCCCGGTCACCACACCGAGGACCTGAGGGCCATGCAGGGAGGCAATGGAGGATCCCAGTGCAGCAGCCGCTGACACGCCGCGGGCCTTTGGAGCGACTGGGGATGCTCCTGGCCCGAAGGCTGGAGTCCCCGCGGCTAGCCTCTCCAAACAAGGAGGACTGGAGATAATGGGGGTGTAATGTATTCAGAAGCTGCCATGAATGCATTAGATGTAATGTGAAACATCGCATTAGGAAGCTATGTTAAGCTTCGTCTTGGACAGGGATTCAAGTCCAAGACAAATGTGTCCAATCACATTCAAACAGACTGTAAGCGGGAACGTCGATGATTGGCTCTTATTCACTCAACCGTATTGGTTGTTATGTGTACAGTAGGCGGGGCTATATTAGCTGGGAAATGTTTAAATACCGAACAGCTACTATGGACAAGCTGTTCGGGCTATCAGATGTTGTACCGTGTTGGAGAAGTGTTCATGTTGCAGATTAAACTTGAGTTCTGGCTAAAATCACTCTCTGACTATTTGTTAAGCTCAGGACTTAACAGGGGGTCCCACTGCCAATCAGTGTTCCCTCTAAGCTGAGTTAGTGTGAGCTAGCTCACAGTTTTCTAGCCTCCGGCTCACACATTTTTGTCTTCGCTAAGGAAGGAGGGCTCCAGAGCAACCTAAGGTATGCAGTCGCCAAATCGCTCACTCACAACTTCAATTTTTGCTCACAAGACTCCACAGTTTAGAGGGAGCACGGCTGCCAACCCTTTCCGAGGGAATACTCCCCCCCCCTTAGGATGGACCTCCTCTACTCCCAAGGAGGATCGACGAGGAGGGGGGGGGCTTGCCAAGACAAGATTCCCCACCCAGCCGGCTGCATGGCAGCTGTCTTCCTATGACCCCGACAAAACTACCGTCCCAAGGGGGGAAAACCGAGGGGAGGACAGTGAGGGGGGAGGGAGACTGACAAAGGGGAAAACGACAAACATTTAAAAAGGCCGTTGGAATCCCGGAGCTCTAATCAGAACTCAGCCAGCAACTCTTTAACTGCCCTGCAGTCAGGGCTGAGACTGTTAGCTCGGGAGAGAAGCCCCCCCCCCTGGAATCAAAATGGTCGGCTGTCCTCCCTGCCTCCCTCCAGGGAAGGGCTACTTCCCACATGTTCAGACCGCCCCATCCCGGACCACGGGAGACCAAAACCTTCCCCCCACACACACACACACTCAGACATGCCAATTCTCCGTGTGGAGACCATCCAAGTGCCCTTCTGTGTTTAAAAATCCCTACTGGGTAGAAAACAAGAATGTCAGAGTGGAAGAGAAATCTAGCTTGCTTCCTCGGGACCTTCTCAAAGACTGCGGAATACATTTGCCTGGAAACAGCACACATCAAACCATTTCTCTCCCCCCCCCCCCAAGATTTCTGGGGACTTCTTAATCAGAGACCTATGTAGGGCTACGATCCGCCTCATCACAACACAGCTGCTCTTGAGGAATCGGCAACATGTTCTGGCCTGCTACAAATGGGCTGTCAAGATCTTATCTACGACCAAATCAGCTCAGCCTTTATTGATATAACTAGGTCTGGGTGATGAAGGAACTCCATTATTACCTGGGTGCCATAGTCACACGCGGCTGTTTCAGTCTTTAAAATCTCTATCTATCTATCTATCTATCTATCTATCTATCTATCTATCTATCTATCTATCTATCTATCTATCTATCTATCTATCTATCTATCTATCTACTGTTTGAATGTACCAGACAATTGGAGAGAACTCCACCAGAAAATAATTTTCATTTTTCTGTGGTTCTGGGAGTCCTGTCACTCCTGTCCAATGTTCCCTCTAAGCTGTGGAGTCTTGTGAGCAAAAATTCTACTTTGTGAGCTCCTGGCATTATGGTTGTGAGTGAGCGATTTGGCTACTGTATAAATTAGTTTGCTCTGGAGCCATCCTTCCTGAGCTAAGACAAAAATGTGTGAGCCGGAGGGTAAAAAACTGTGAGCTAGCTCACACTAACTCAGCTTAGAGGGAACACTGGCTCCTGTCTATACTCAGCTGTCAACCATATGTGTGGTTGTGGTGGGTATTTTAAGAAATCGGTCTGCCAGCGTGAAAACAAAGTTCAATTCGCTAGGCCTCCAGGTTCTGGTAACACGTGGAAGTTGGGTCACGGTTTGCCCACCATAAGCCCTAAGTGTCGGAGAAACTAAATTAGCCCCTTCAGATCCATAACAACGGTATTGTTTCAGCTGCCACAGATTTCGCAATGATACAGAAATCTAGAGGCCCCTCAGAGACTAACCAAGTTTATTCCAGCATGAGCTTTCCTGTCAGTCGAGGCCTCTTCGTCAGACGCTCTGAAGAGGAAACAATTTTCCACAGTTTTATGAGGACATTTACAGAAGGAGGGAGGAGTTTGGGGGCAGAGAGATCCTTCGTGTGAATCCCATCACAAATCTTTCTGGTGTGATTCCCTGTGTGAGGGACTGGACGTTTGGTAACACATAACAGATGATGACAGAGGTCAGAGGTTCCAGCCTCTCTCTCACACACACACGGAGTGCAAATAAACAAAAGTAGGATAAGCAACAAGGACACTAAACAACTGGCCCAACTCCTCCCTTCCCCGCTTCTTTAACTTTCCTTATAAACATTTGGAAAGTTATTTGTTCTTCATAGAATCCAACTCCCACAAGCTTATGTGGAAATAAATGTTTGCTCTTCCTTTATTTTGCTCTACAACAGAACTCCGGTGGCACCTTAAAGATTAAAATGGCTTACCCTATGGAACTAATTTTGCAGCACCCCCCCTCCACGAGGAATTTTGAAATCTCACAACAACTGCACACAAATGCACTCAGACAAACCTCATAGAAACTGGAAGGTGCATTGGTATGACAATCAGGACTCAAAAGGGGGGATTTCTGATGTTTCTACAGAAATGAGAGCGGATCATTCAAACGGACAAAATCCAGAGGAAAAATTACATGGGTGTGTGTGTCTTGGAAGCATCTCCATTGGCATTTGCACAGTAATAAAAACAACCACAAGCCTTCCTCTCCCATTTTTATCCCACCCTTCCTCCAAGCAGCTAAAGGTGGCGAGCCCAGTCCTCCCCTCCTTTTGTTCCATCCTCACAACAGTCTTGTGAGGAAGGCTATAAGCTGCGAGAGAGCCACTGGCCCAAGGTCGCCCAGTGGGCTTCATGCCAGAGCAGGAGTTTGAAACTGACTGGCCGCATTAGAGCAGTGGCAAAGGACAGAAGTTGCGGGAGAGCCGGCAAACACGGCAGTCACGCTCTGCGGACCATCCGGGAATCGTACGGAGGCAGATGGTGGGGCCTTTGTGCTTGGGCCCATACTCCCTCCCCACACCCAAACAGCCAGCACTGGCCACAAGCAGTAGACCTGGGGGGGGCAGGGGCATGGGGGCACCGTTAGGCAAGGGAGAAGCGTTGCGGATTTTAACTTTAAACCTCTGCTTAGGACACAGTAGGACTGAAAGTGGGGTTTTAGGTTTTTTGTGTATGTGAAGAAATGCATATTTCACTTTGAGTTTTTATAAGTTTTTCCTCACTGGGCAGAGAACAGGCAGGAGAGGGGAAGTCACTTCAGTTGCTTTCCAGCCTCACTGCAGCCACACTTCTGGACATGTTAATAGGATGGTCCCCCCCAGAAGCAGGGAACAGAGGTTGGGAGGAATTAAGTATCAGAAAGACTTCAGGAAGAAACTCCTGGAGACTTCAGGAAAAGATTCGTTGACCTGGCCTGACCGGGTCAGTGGGAGGAGAAAGAGGAATTATAAAACTCCTGGGAGGAAGAAGGAAGCACTCTTTTGGTGCTGACTCCATCAACGCAGACAAGAATTCTTAACTGAGGTCTGGAGGAGGCAGCCATCGCCATGTCCTGGCCTGCATGCCTAAAAGAGGCTCTGAGGTAATGGCAATGCTGTAGAACATCTGGTAACTTTCTAAGCTAAGGACCCTGTCTTGTATTTAACATCCGCTTAGGGCATGTATAGAGGGAGGGAACAGAGGAATTGCGTTTTACCCCTCTTCTTTTGAATCCCTTGCTCAATCTGGTGCTGTGCTAAGAGTATGCTTATGAACCTGTTGTTATTACTAAATGTTTTATAACTTTTGATACTGGTAGTGGTTCTCTGTGCCCCACAGACCTCCCGGCATCTTAGACACGCTATTTTAAAAGGGGCACCAAGACGAAGGGGAGGGGCAGTCAGTTGGTGAGTGGCTACTCCACTAGTGGTGCATAAGGCAGTAAGCTGTTCCCATGATGTGGATGCTGGAAAGCGGGAGACACAAAGGCAAGAAGGCCTCAGAACTTGGAAGGGAAGCTGGGAGTCCTGGCCCTCCCAGAGGGCAATTCCTACAAAGGTCAGGTGATGGTGGAGTTTGAAGAAAGAGAGGGAAAAGACCCTGCAGGTGTTGGAAAGACCTTGGAGGGCACGGTTTTTAATTGTTCTAAGTAGCTTACAGTTTTTGGCCTTGAGAAGAACAACATATGAATCAACGGCTTTATGTTCGGAATAAATCCAAGAATAGAGCTTGCAAAAATTATTCTTTGGAATGTCCAGAGGTGTCTAACATCACACCTCTAAAGAAAATGAATTAAATGGCTCATGAGGCACGAACAATTACATCTATTTGAGACAGCCATATCCAATGTTCCCTCTAAGCTGTGGAGTCTTGTGAAAAAAATGCTACTTTGTGAGCTCCTGGCATTAAAGTGGTAAGTGAGCGATTTGGCTGCTGCATAAATTAGTTTGCTCTGGAGCCCTCCTTCCTGAGCCAAGACAAAAATGGGTGAGCCGGAGGCTAAAAAACTCTGAGCTAGCTCACACTGACTCAGCTTAGAGGGAACACTGGCCATACCCGAAACCTCCCCAATCTTATCTTTTCTGAAAGGGTTTGATAAGAACTTTAGAAATTGTATTTCATTTTTAAATGCAAGCTAGGTAGAAGGGATGACACTTATGTTTTTAAAAAAATCTATAGTATCATTTACATATTCTAGTGCTTTTTGTATCATTGTATTCTCGTTTATTTAATCCGTTCAAGGAGAACCAGAGTGATTTTTAAATAAAATAGTTAAAGGACAACATTGAGTGACCTGGAATAAACAAACTTCTGATCTCTCTTCTGTCAGAAGACTGGTCCCTGTACAGAACAGTCACTGAAGAAACGGACCATTCTTCAAACAGCCTTGTGGCCTGGTGGTTAATGCACTGCTTTAAAGCAATCTAAAGACTTTTGGTTCCCCATGTGCCTGTTTTAGGTGAAGCCCCACCACCACCACCACCACAGGTGGGAGAAGTTTGGTAACAGAAGAATTTTTTAAAAAAATTATTTTGGCCAACAAGTCGCAGCCAACTTATGGCAACCCCATGGGGTTTTCAAGCCAAGAAGTGTTCAGAGGCGGTTTGCCATTGCCTGGCTCTGCATCAGAACCCTGGACTTCCTTGGCGGTCTCCCATCCCACGACTGACCAGGGCTGACCCTGCATGGCTTCTAAGATCTGATGAGATCAGGCTATCCTGGGCTATCCAGGTCAGGGCTACAGAAAAACATAGGTAACAATGATGAAACCTGTCCAATCAAGTTGTCCCGGTTTGTGGATGGCGTGCTTCTTCCAAGACTGCTATGCATGCCTGCTCGTGGCTATTGCTGCACTGGAAAAACTGGAAAGGGGTGGCTGTAACTGACACTATAAACTCTGCTACATTTTACATTTAGCACATCGTAAACTCCCACACATCCCCCCCCCCAAATCTGGTAAACGGCCCATCTCTTCAAAGCCACAGGACAGGGACTGTACCTGTCTGGTTCATGCCTTGTGAGGAAGGACCAATACAGCTACTCAACACGATCTCACCAGGCCCCACCATATGAGGTCGCTGGACCTGACCTGGGACAATGTGAAGCCCTAGCCAATGCATCTCAGGGTTTCGGAGGGAGCCTAACCCCCTCAGTGTATTCGTGCCCTCCTGCCTCAGATTTCAGTCTGCAGGCCTACAGGATTGGCACTGCAGAAGAGGCATTCCCTGCTCTGTGGGAAAGATGACTCTTCCTTGAAGATGCTTATCTTCTGTCATTTGTACAGTAGTTCAACAGCAATGTCAGCAGTGGGTGGGGGAGACAGCAGAGCCACACGGGTGTGTTGGGAGACCTTTAGATGATGGCGCAGGCGATTAGACCCAAATTCAGAGTCAGTCAGCATCTAATCTACCTCACAGGGCTGCGAGGGTAAAATGGCGAAGGAGAACGAGATGTGCCGCCTTGGAGAGGAATGCGAGGGGAACCAAGCCAGCCTCAGCATACCCCGAGGTGGGGCACCTGCCAGAGCCCAGGGCTTTTGGTGGGGCCAACTACCACCAACACAGCAGGCACATCTCAATATCAACAAGAGACTGCACGTTCCTCAGGTTTGGCACCCGTATCAAAGGGAATATAGAGGGGCTAATGCTCCAGACGCTCAGCATCCTCCTTCTAAATCTTACGTTCCTCGGCAGAACTACCAGAGATGTAAAGGTTCAAACAGACCTCCTTCTGTGAACCAGGCAGCCTCACCAAGGGAGACAGCCCAACCACAAAAGTCTTTCTGACTAGACTCGGCTAGGTTGGGAGATAGATTAGCTCATTTTCATGAGGCCTGGAGAGCCATCACATCAGACGAGTGGGTTTTGGCTATAGTGGGGTTGGGATATGAATCAGAATGCAGTATGGTTCTCCCTGGTTCTCCCCAGCTGGGAACTTTTAAGGCATCAGATGACCTTTCACAGGCACGGGGGGCACTCACTGAAAAGGGTGCCTTTGAGAAAGTAAGCACAGCTCAGGCACTAGAAGGTTTTTTCTATAGAATGTTCCGAGTAGAGAAAAAAGATGGAGGCGTGAGGCCCATCCTAGACCTTAAGAGATGTAACTGTTTTCCTTCAGACCTCCAAGTTTCGTACGGATTCTGTTCCCTCAGTTCTACCATTATTAAAGCCCTTATTCTTAGTTCATTGTTATCAATCTAAAGAATGCTTATCTTTCCTATCTCGATTTGCCAGGATCCTCACAGAACCTTCCTCTTTTCTTGTGGAGATTGCATATTTCAACAGACAGTCCTGCCGTTTGGCTTGGCTACTGCGCCCAGGGTGTTTCCCAAGTGCATGGCCCCAGTTGGGGCTCACTTGTGCTTGCAAGGGTGCCATATTTCCCCTTAGCTAGACGACTGGCTGGTGGTTGATGACACCAAAGAGCAATTATTGGAGCACTGCTCCATGGTCTTGGAACACTGCCGGAATCTAGGCTTGCTGGTCAGCTGGGAGAAATCTTGGTTGGTACCATCGCAAACGGTTCAGTTCACAGATTCCATATTGGACTCTGTGCAAGGGAAGGGGTTCTTGCCCCCAGACGGAATAAAAACCATTTTTGCTATAGGAGGGAGGTTCACGGCAGTCAGTTAGGGATATTCTGCAACTACTGGGGCATACAGCCTTGCGACGAACCCCCTTATTTTAGGGTATGAGGGGTTTGGTTCCTTTAACCTTTCTCAGGCTGGAGCAGGCTCATTTCCCAGGGACACTCTGTCAACCCAGGAACCCACACAGTTCGTCCTTTTGTCAAAAATCAAGCCACTTACTGTCTCTGGGGCTTTTCATGAACCCTGCCTTTTTACAGGATGAAGTTTACTGTTTAGCTTTGTCAGATACTGTCAGACACTGAGGCACATGCAACCTGGAACAGTAAAACCAACTGAAGAATTTATTTACAAAGACAGTCAGGAAATATATTTACAAGGGAAAACTTTGATGCTTGTGGATACGTAGTTGCAGATGGTATATTTCAGCTTTAGGTTAGTTCCTTTATTATCAGTCACTTCAGAAGACACAGTACAAATCACTCTCTCTCTCCAAACTCAACCCTTATGCTGTTTTAGACAGCCAGTTTTTGTGTGGGTTTCTTAGGTACTCTCCAGCTTCACAGAGAAATACCTCTGCTGTTGTTGTTCAGTCGCACAGTCTGTACCTTAGTTTGATTTTTGGACATCAACTAATCCAATCAACATTTCTGGCACACACTAAACCCCTAAACCAGGCTCTTTCTCCGGCAGGGTATAATTTCTAAGTGAGAGGAATGTGAATCTCTTGTGTAACAACGAGGAGCTTATTTTCCTTTTTAAAGACTCCTTAGTTTTCACTATGGTTTTCATGCTTGGCTTTTCTCAGATGCCCTTAATATTGGACTCCGTAGAGAAATCTCAGTTGCTCCAACAAGACTTGTCAGTCCCCTGGCTCAGTACCAACTCACTACAAACCAACTGACAGTTTCAACTGCCAAACTCCAACTTTCAAAAGTTTGTTTGTTTTTTATTTAGAACTCCCCCTTGAGTTCTGCATCAGGCTTACATCACCACTGCTAGTCATGTGACTTGCAGGTGTCTTTGCTTGCAGGCTGATCTCAAGCCTGGAATCCGTCACAGCATCTTTATTTTGAGGTGTGTTTCCTGTAAAAACAAAATGTTGAGGCGTTCTTTCCAAGGGATCCTGTAACCCTCTTTAATTTTAGTATTATTTAGCCCATGATAATGAATAGAAATTGTCTTAAATGTGTTATTTATTATGTGAATGTGTTATTTATTATTAGACCTAATGGTAACAAAATGCACCTTTGCCTGCAATAGACAGTATGCACTATAAGCTGTGATCACACTAGAAATATTTGGACTTCACGTCTCAAAGATAAAATTAAAGACAGGAGTATTTACCCTGAAGATCAATTTAGCTGTTTTGGACTGAAGAAAGAACACAGGTTTTAACAAATCCTCTCCCCCAACAAACCCGAACAACATCATTGAACAGCAAAAAGAAAAAGAACTGCTCCAAAAATCAACAGATAATAAAACTTTCCCTCTTAAGTGAGGTAATATCCCAGAGGGGGACCCGGAGGTGGGGCTCTCCGGGCCTCCCCCCGGCCCCAGCGCTTCTGTGCGGGCCTGAGAAACCTGGCTGCGGGGCTCTCTGGGCCTCCCCCAGCCCGCAGCGCTTCTGCGCAGGCCCAGGGGACCCGACAGCGGGGCTCTCCGGGCGTCTTCCTGGCTACAGCGCTTCTGCGTGGGCCTGGGGGACCTGGTGGTGGGGCTCTCCGGGCCTCCCCCCTGCCACAGCGCTTTGGTGTGGGGAGCTGGGGGCTGGGCTTGCCACCACCACCATTTGCGCGGGGTTCTGGGTTGCTGGAGCAGTGCTCCGGCATGCTCCGGCCCCACAAGACCCCTGCACTAGTCCAATAAACTCTTCTGGCATGCACTAAACCCCCTAAACCAGGCTCTTTCTCCAGAAGGGTATAATTTTCTAAGGGAGAGGAATGTGTATTTCTCTATTTAACCACTAGGAGCTTATTTTCCCGGTTAAGACTCCTTAGTTTCCACTATGGTTTTCACGACTGGCTTCTCTTGGTTTCCCTTAATATTGGAAACTATATAGATATCTCATTTGTTCCAACCAGACTTGTCAGTCCCCTGGCTCAGTACCAACTGATAGTCTCAACTGCCAAACTTCAACTGTCAAGAGTTTGTTTGTTTGCTTGTTTTTTATTTAGAACCCCCCCCCCCTTGAGTTCTGCATCAGGGTCCCATCACCACTGCTAGTCATGTGACTTGCAGGCGCCTTTGCTTGCAGGCTGATCGCAAGCCTGGAATCCATCACAGGCCTCAACTACCACAGTGTGGGTGTGGCCAGACAGCGTGCTGAGAGCGAGTTAAACTGCTCCGGTTCTGACCGGATTATATCTGATCTGGATAATCGCAATCACACTTGCCTCCCTTATCCTGCCTCACCGTGCAGTCACGTCACTCCCCGGCGTCTACACTACCGACGGGCAGGAGAATGCGTCGGCGGGTTTATTCATTTTTTTTCTCAGTTTGCGCATGCGCATAGTCACTCATCCATAGAATGGAGGGGAACTATCGTGGCACATGTGCAGAACCACCAGGGCGAATCAATCCCACCCCTCCAACAAAAGACTTCCCTTTAAACGTCTGACCCGAAAATGGCCTCCGTGAGATCCCAAACTCAGCTAAACGCTAAAACAAGTGACCATTTAAATGTCGTTTTTCTAAACACAATAGTGGAGCTCCACCTATGCGCACACCACCAACGCATTAAAAAAATGGTGGGCGAAAAGCGGAAGCCTCGGGCAGCTTTCGAGCGGGGAGGGGGTTTAAACCGGAAGTGGCTTGACACCGGAGGAGTCCCCACACAGGGGAAAAATGTGGCTTTAAACGGGAGAGCTGAGAAAACACCACTTTGGGACCTGGTAACAAAATACTCTAGGTTAAAGGGGTTTTCGGCTGGGGACGGGAGGCAGATGTTGACTGTGTGATCATGCAGATAAAATCCATTGCTGAAGCATGACGACACCAGATCAAATGGCGCGTCTGAATGCACCCTGTAAGGCTTCATAGGAGGCCTTTGCAGATTTGGTTTTTTGCAGACTATAGAGCGGAACTGCATCCTGGATGATGCAAGTTTGCCATCCCTAGACAGGTAATTCGTCAGCTGTCATGGTGCAAGTCTCAGGGCAGGTCGTTTGGGATGCCTCATTATGAGGTAGTACTTGTCACAGATGCCTCACACCTGGTGCATACTGTGAGGGTTCAACTGTTAGGGGTACCTGGTCACAAGCAGAGAGAGTATGTCATGATAATTTACTGGAGCGGCGAGCAGTCTTTAATTCCCTTATCAGCTTTTCAGATATCCTGTGGAATCGATCCAAACAGACAATACAGTCACAATGTTCTGTGTCAACAAACAGGGCAGCCAAGAGGCCGCTTCAGTCTGACAAGCCACACTGAGACTCAATGCGTTCATTTAAGGAATCCATATCCCAAGGATGTTGAATGTAGAGGCTAACAGATAGAGCAGGGAATCTGTCACACGAATGGTCCCTAAAGCATATATACTTGGAGCCTATGTTTGCTTGGTGGGGTGTCCCGGAGGTAGATTTATTTGCAACCCAGGACAATACGAAGGCAAAGAAGTTCCATTCCCGCACTGGCAGGGGCACAGGTACCCTTGGGGAAGCATTTCAGAGACCCTGGGGTTGGGTAATTGTTTTACACATTCCTCCCCATTTCCCTTGTTGATCAAGGTACTGGAGAAAGCCCGACAAGAGGGCTCAGAGATGATTTTGGTGGCTCCATTTTGGCCTCACCAAATTTGGTTTCAGAGCCTTATGGAACTTGCTCTAGGGCAGTGGTGGCAAACCTATGGCACGGGTGCCAGAGATGGCACTCAGAGCTCTCTCTGTGGGCACGCGTGCCATCGCCCCAGCCAGGCCAAGACCATCATTAAAGTGTCAAATTCTCTGCCAAATAATTTTAAGTAAATGAAAGCATTTGGGATTGCTTTCCTTACTTTGTTTGGATCATCTTAAGTTCATGTAGAAATAAAGTTTCTAAAGTAAAACCTAAGTATTCAGGTTAAATTGCTGTGTTGGCACTTTGCGATAAATAAGTGGGTTTTGGGTCGCAGTTTGGGCACTCGGTCTCTAAAAGGTTCGCCATAACTGCTCTAGGGCGATACATTCCTCTACCAGAACACAGAGACCTGATCAGCATGGCCAATCTACTCCATCACGATCTAGAACGCCTCAAGCTGACAGCTAGGAGGATTGCGACAGGGACTTGAGTCAATCTGAGGAGATAAACGAAGTTTTGCTGAATTCACATAAACTTAACACCAGGAAATCTTATGGTTATACATGGAGACGGTTTACTCTTCAGTGTTTGGAGAGAGGCAGATCTCCTTACAGGGCCTCTCTTCAAGATATTTTTGAGTATGTATTGTTTCTGAAGAAAAAAGGTTTCGTTTTATCATCTTTAAAGATGCACTCAGCAGAGATTTCTTGCTTTCATGTTGGGGTGGAAGAGAAATTGGTGTTTTCCCATCACTGGACAAAACAATTTCTTAAGGGTTTGTCTCATTCTCTGTCCCCCCAGGGACCCTGTGATTCCTCAATGGTTATCGTTGGTGTTAACATGGTTAATGGGCAAGCCCTTTGAGCCTTTAGCAACTTGTGAGAAGGCTACATTCTCTAGATGTTAGGAGGGCATTGTTATTTTATCTGAAACGGAAGATGGAGTTCCATAGAGATAGGGCATTATTTATGGTTTTTGGGCCCTAGCAAAGGGGCTTTCCCTCAGACGCTGTCTAGATGGATCGTTTCCACTATCAGGCAATGTTATGAGTTGAAAAAACAACGAAAAACACTGTAATATCTTACTGCAAGTACAAATAAAGGTCGCCGTATTTGACCTGCAGAAAGCTATTCATCAGTTTTGTAGGCATGAAGGAGAGCGACCCTGAGGAAGGATTTCTAATTTGAAACGGTCTTTCAAGATCCGGATGTGTCCGTTATCGCATTGCACAGCTGCCTGTTTTCCATGAAGAATTTATTTCTGCTGTAAAATCAACAACAGGAGCTGTACATCGATCTCTTCATTTGACGGACTTTGTGAATGCCTTAAACAAATTGTGATCCTTTATAAACTTCATTCACATTGGAACTGGTAAATTCATTTGTACTTGCAATAAGATATCACAGTGTTCTTCTTTGTTTTTTTGCTGAACATTCTGTATACACTAAAAGTCCTGACGGTTCCAAAAAATGTTATGCGTTGGCCAGGATGCCATGTCACTGAGAGGTGCGCACACATTCAACAAGGGCTGTGGCTTCTTCTGCTGCATTCCTGGGTGGAGTGCCACTGAGAGCGAGAGGCCATGCAGCTACTGAACAGAGGCTAGATGGCCATCTGACAGCAATGCTGATTCTGTGAATTATGCCAACAAACAAAAAACCACTGTGATAAAATGAACAATGACACATTAAATGATTCTGTGAGCATCAATTTGTGAAGCTATTAATCTGACAATATAGTTAGAGCATTCTGACATAAGCAAAGCAAAGTCCAACATAATCATATCCTCGATGAGCACACCGGTTTTGGCACTCATTTCACCAACCTTCCTCATGAGTAGTCTTATAAAGTTGGAAGGTGTCAACCTCTAGGTTCCGCTTAGTTTCTTTTTAAAAAAACAATATAGCTTCTTATTTTTTTCTTTGTCAAATTATCTTTCAGTTCCATTGCAAGTACTTGAATAGGAGCAAGCCAATTACCAAATTTCTAGTCGTAGCAGAATTAGGCGGATCATAAGAAGGGAGGGCGGGGGGGGTGTTGCATCAGTGCTTCGTTCTCGTGGCCCTTCCTCACACGCCCAGGGAAATGCCGATCACCACTCTGGGGTCAAGAAGCAATTTTTCTCCAGGCCAGTTTGGCCCCGGGGATCTTGGAGGTTTTTTGTCATCTTCTGGGGACAGAGCAAGGGTCACTGGGGTGGGGGTGGGGTATTTGTGAATTTCCTGCATTGTGCAGGGGGTTGGACTAGATGACCCTGGAGGTCCCTTCCAACTCTATGTTTCTATGACTTCTCCCTCCACCTGCCTCTGCTGTTGCTCACCTGCTCGTGAGTTGCTCCTAACTAAACAAGCTGCCCAGCATTCTTGGGGAACAGCATGCAGGTGATGCATGGCAGTGACGGCAGGACTGCCCTAGCACCTGCAGGAAAGAGCATGCCAGGCAGTGTGGGTTGCAAGCAGAGGGAGAGAAACACACAGGCAGACGGGGGGAAGGGTGGAAAGGGAGGTGCGACCGGGGGGGGGCTTGTGGTAGGCAGAGTGGGGGGCCATGGGAACTCTGCATGCTTCCCCCAAAAAACCTGGAACCAGTCGTAGATGGGCGAGACAGCATGTAAACTCACTTCATCTGGTCCCTTTTGGTGCTTGCTGTAGAAGGACTCCAGGACGGCATTCGGAGAAGGTTTCCTTCGCACTTTCTCCTGTAGTCCCAACCTTCTGCTCAGGGGCACAGCAACGGCCCTGTGTGTGAGAGAGTAAACATGGGATCCCGTTGGGCACCCATTTTCGCAGCCTGTTTTCTGGGCCACCACTGAGCATAGGAATTTGACACCAGGATCAACATGCACTCCTGATTCAAGTGACTTTAACGATCACATTCAATGTAACAAACTAATCTTTATTATTATTGAGAGCTACTTTATTGTAATCATTATATGACCAGCCACCTCTTGGGTTTTTAGTGGTTTGTCTTTACTTTCTCCCATAGTTTATAGTTTCCCTTTCCTTATTTTCTTGTAGTTTTGGAAAATAAAAAAAAATTGCAAAAACAAACAAACAAACATGCACTCCTGATAGTTGGGGAGGTTCACTCTCCCCATCCCACCCCCAATTTAATTATTTGATTATCCCTTAATTTCTCCTAGTGCCACATTCCACACTTCCTAAAATCCAGTTAAATGCAGGAGATTTTTTTTAAAAATTGCTCACAGAAGTCTCATGTACATTAAACGGCAACTTCCCAACTTCTTCCTTCCTTTCTTCCTTCATTTATTTATTTATATTTACATTTATATCCCGCCCTCCCCACCATTCGGCAGGCTCAGGGCAGCTAACAACATATATAAAAATACATTAAAATTCCATTAAAACTGTCAATCAATATAAAATCATACAACTTATATTAAAAGATGGCGAATCTTCCAATCTCAACTGTCAACTGAACACTGTCTTAGTGTAAAAACTCCACCCCCTACAGATGGATAACTCCAGAAGGACTTATCTTCAAATCGAGAAGCAGTGAAAGTTCTTCAGGCAGTTCTCTAGAAGATTCAGACTCCAATAAGGGAATGGCAGCTCCCAAAGTATTGAAAACCAGATTAACCCCTTTTTATAACTGGAGCACAGGCACCATCTTTGTCTTCAAAGCCCTCTGTGTAGACACATTTGAAGCCACTGGGAGTATTAACACTTTGCGATGTTTGTCCTCTCTACAGTATCAACAATGCGAGTAACAAAAGATACATCCACACACTGCACGTGTTCCAATACTGAAGAACAACAGAAATTCTCCTAATTAAACCAGAACAAAGTTTGAGTCCAGTGGCACCTCTTAAAACCGACAAAGTTTAATTCTGGGTATAAGCTTTTGTGTGCACGCACACTTAATCAATTTATATTTATGACCCCAATCTTCGCAGAAACAAACCAAAAGAATATGGAAGGAAGTAGAACGATATATTCTCGATTGTATACAAAAATTCCCTTCTGCAATGCTGATTATTGGTGGAGATTTCAATGCTAGATTGTGGCATAATGATGACCAATTGTTAGAAATATTCAGACTTAATGACTTAGAAATTGATCAGCCCTTTTCAAGTCGTATATCTCTAGATCCGGTGGCAAATTTTGTCGGCTCATGTATGATCCAAATGGTCTACAAATTAAATTTAATTATACTAAATGGATCAGTTAAGGGGGACCGCCTGGGTCAATTTACCTTTCAGGTAGGAACAAAACAATCCACAATAGATTATATTTTGGTTTCTCGAGATATGCTAATCAGCGATCTCCAATTTATGGTAGATATAAGACCGGAAAGTGATCATTGCCCCCTGAATTCCAATTGGGAAATTGAAGTCAAACATCTCAATTACAATAAAAAACTATAAGGACGAGGTAGCAGGACGTAGATTGAAATGGGGTAGCGCACTTAATAAGAAATTCATCTCTTGGACACATTCAAAAGAGGGTAAGGCACTTTATTATAAGATAAGATTCCTGATATCTAGGGATGGTTTGGGCTTGATACCCGGTATCTGAAGAAGTGTGCATGCACATGGAAGCTTATACCCAGAATTAAACTTTGTTGGTCTTAACGGTGCCTGGATGGGTTACCATACCAAGTACTTTTGGACTTGTGGGTCATCAATACTGAAAAGGCTGGGAACTGCCACCCTAGAGTCTCTGTCTCTGAGGCCTTGTGAAAGTCAACAGCGGCTCCTGGGCGCTGCTGTAGAGCTCCTGAGGTCCCTCCTCAGGCTACTCTGTTCTCTCCACAGGACACTGCTTCTCCTCAGAAATCTCCTCAGACACCACCTTTGACTCCACCAAAATTCCTTTCCCCTCACCAGAGGACCAAGCCCATTGGGTTACATGTTCAAAGAGAGAATGATGAAGCATGTAAAGAAACAGGCCTCTACTGAGGAAGAATCAGCATGGCCAGTTTGGTGTAGTGGGTTAAGTTAATCTGGGAGAACCGGGTTTGATTCCCCACTCCTTCACTCGCACCTGGCTGGATGACCTTGGGCAAGCCACAGTTCTGTCAGAGCTGTCCTTGAAAAAGAGCAGTTTCTCTCAGAGCTCTCTCAGCCCCACCTACCTCACAGGGTGTCTGTTGTGGGGAGGGGAAGGGAAAGGAGTTTGTAAGCCACTCTGAGACTCCTTTGGGTAGTGAAGGGGGGGTATGAATCCAATCTCTTCTTCTTCTTCTTCTTCTTCTCTACGTGTCCTGCCTCACCAATATTTTGGAGGACTTTGACAGCGATTAGGTGGACTAGGGTGATTTGGTAGCCCTGATATACTTGGGCTTCTGAAACAGCTTGTACAAAGTCTCACACCAAAGGTTCCTGTGTAAACTTAGCAGTGATACCCTGCTCTCTCTCCTCTCCCACATTAGGAACAAGTGGAAGCAGAACAGGAGTAAATGAACAGGACACTGCTTCTCCTGTTAGAACTGATGGCATGAAATGGATGCCTTAATGATCTGAAATCGGAGAGAATCATGAGGTGGGTCAAGTTTGTGGGCAACTTTGAATAGTGGAAGGCACACAGCCAATTGTTAAGAGCTCCAACAGGGTCCCTCTGAACTGGGTGAGGAGAACACAGCAAAGGAGGATCCGTGGGAGTACATGTACAGTGACACACACTGGAGGAAAAACATTACACCTCCAATGCCAGGGTCTTAACTGGGGGTGACTGACCACAAAACAGGCTGTCGGGGATAACAACGAACGTGTCATCGCGGCGCGGCCATAGTGACAAAGTCTAGCTCCTTGCTGGGCACTATCAGCAAAGGGATTGATACAAGACTGAGCTGGCCTGGGCTATCCAGGTCAGGGTATGGTCTCACTTCCAAAGTCTTAAGTGATTTCGATTGTTGGATGGGACAGTTTGGTTATTTTTGCACTATTTGTGGGCCTCTCACTGTGCAGCAAAAGTGGGTCGAAACTTCCAAATGAAAACGCATAATATTTAGCCAGGCCTTTACCATATCCCCCCCCCCCCCACTCCTTAGGCTGAACAGGACTATCCTCTTTCTGTCCCTCCCTCACTAGAGACGTATCTTTCTATTAATATTGTCAATTCAGATCAAAGTACCGCACAGAGCTGCCTTGCAAGGGGAAAACTGATGGAACAGAACAACAATCGGTCAACCCAGCGAGCCTTCACATCCAGTCACTGCTGTGTCTAGCAACTCCTTGTCAACCCTCGCGTCCCCCTTTGGGCTTAACACTGTGGCTTATTCTTTGAAACCCTCCTAGGGAGCCAGGGTGGACTGTTTTGGGCACA
Source organism: Gekko japonicus (assembly GCF_001447785.1). NCBI lineage: Eukaryota > Metazoa > Chordata > Lepidosauria > Squamata > Gekkonidae > Gekko > Gekko japonicus. The sequence continues at coordinate 233,878 of NW_015167118.1, read as the reverse complement.
GGAAGAGATAGGAATATCTTCCATTTAGAGACCATAAGGTTATTAGAGTTGGTGACGCAAAGCGTGCTGTAACCCGACACCCCCCTGGAAGCAACGAGACTTCCATGGCAAAACCGGAGAGGTCTGTTTGGGACACTGTTTTCCATTTGAACAGCTGCCCACCACTTTTGTCAAGACAGCACGGGACACGCTGTCCAAAAGGAGGCCCCCTTTGAACCAAGGAACACTCGCCGCGCTGGGATGCTCACAAGAGGAAGTCACTTGCCTTTCAACGACCAGCTGCACGACGATGAGGAGGAAAGCCAAAGGGATGCAGAGGAGGAGATGATGGGGGTGAGGGTAGTGGACCTCGTCGGTGTCTTTCATGTCCTCCCAGGTGAGTCCCGGAGGAAACCAAAATTCGTGATTCCACAACCACTTGGTCACGGGCAGCATCATCCTGTAGGCAGGGAAGAGGGGGGGAGGGAAATGGTGAAAATCAACATAGCTCCTTCAAAGTGCCCCAAAATGTTCCCACAACGTTGGAGGTGGGAGAGGGTGGGGGATGCGGCTACAGCCAAGGAATTTTGGAACAGCCAATGGTGCCGACAACAGGCCTGAAAGACTGAAATCCAAAAGGTGCATTTATTGCTTTATTTATTGCATTACACTGATTAATTGCCGAATCCCCATGACCGTGGGGGCTCCAGGCGATGCACAACATTCTAAACCCATATAAAAGCCATATCCAGCATTAGACAATAATTAAAAGCAAGTGGAGAAAATTTATGCAGTTCCCTCCCACCTGGTCTGTGAGTGCTTTGAATGTACGGGGCGGGGGAGGAGGAGGAGGAGATTGGATTTATACCCCGCCTTTCACTACCCAAAGGTGTCCCAGAGCGGCTTACAAACTCCTTTCACTTCCCCTCCCCACAACAGACACCCTGGGAGGTAAAAGAAGAAGAAGAGATTGGATTCATACCCCACCCTTCACTACCCAAGGGAGTCTTAGCGCGGCTTACAAACTCCTTTCCCTTCACCTCCCCACAACAGACACCCTGTGAGGTAAAAGAAGAAGAAGAGATTGGATTTATACCCCGCCCTTCACTACCCAGAGGAGTCTCAGAGCAGCTTACAAACTCCTCTCCCTTCCCCTCCCCACAACAGACACCCTGTGAGGTAAAAGAAGAAGAAGAGATTGGATTTATACCCCGCCCTTCACTACCCAGAGGAGTCTCAGAGCAGCTTACAAACTCCTCTCCCTTCCCCTCCCCACAACAGACACCCTGTGAGGTAAAAGAAGAAGAAGAGATTGGATTTATACCCCGCCCTTCACTACCCAGAGGAGTCTCAGAGCGGCTGACAAACCCCTTTCCCTTCCCCTCCCCACAACAGACACCCTGTGAGGTAAAAGAAAAATAAGAGATTGGATTTATACCCCGCCCTTCACTACCCAGAGGAGTCTCAGAGCAGCTTACAAACTCCTCTCCCTTCCCCTCCCCACAACAGACACCCTGTGAGGTAAAAGAAGAAGAAG
>NW_015167118.1:229348-232019 GCF_001447785.1 Gekko japonicus | reverse complement strand
ATTAGAGTCCCCGCACTTAACCACGACGCCAGACTGGCTCCACAGGAACCGGGGTCCCAGGTGGGGTGCCAGGCATGATGTCAACCGTCGCTGTCCTCAGCCAAATGCCTGGCGGAACACCTCTGCCTTGCAAGCCCTGCAGAATTGCATGAGATCCTGCAGGGCCCCTGATGGTATTTGGCAGAGAGTCCCACCAGGTCGGGGCCAGGACTGAAAAGGCCCCGGCCCTGGTTGAGGACATCTGAATATCTCTAGGACCATTTCTGCCAGGTATGAAACTGTACACTGTTCCCCATTCCCCCCTCACAACAGTCCTGTAAGATAGGTTCGGTTGAAGAAGAAGAAGAGAAGAAGATTGGATGATTAATCCCCGGTCCTTCACTACCCAAAGGAGTCTCAGAGCGGCTTACAATCTCCTTTCCCTTCCCCTCCCCACAACAGACACCCTGTGAGGTAGGTGGGGCCGAGAGAGCTCTTGACAGAAACGGCTCTTTTTCAAGAACAGCTGTGCCAGAACTACGGCTTGCCCAAAATCATCCAGCCAGCTGCAAGTGGAGGAGTGGGGAATCAAACCCGGTTCTCCCAGATTCGAGTCGGAACCACTACACCAAACTGGCTCTGAGATGCCTTTGCATAGTGAAGGGCGGGGTATAAATCCAATCTCCTCTTCCTCCTCCTCCTCCTCCTCTTCTTCTTCTGGAGAGGGGAAGGGAGAGGAGTTTGTAAGCCGCTCTGAGACTCCTTCGGGTAGTGAAGGGCGGGGTATAAATCCAATCTCCTCTTCGCCTTCTTCTTCCCCCATCAGATCGCAAGTCGTCCCACCACCCACACTCATAGCTGCCTCTACCACCTGCAGCGCTTTCCCAGGTGCCCCTGGCAGTGCATGCCGCCGGGAGCACGGGTGGTGGAGCACTGGCAAATACGTGGTTGAGGAAGTCGACGGCAACGGGCCCTGCCAGGAAGCCCAGGTTTCCAGCAACTGCCCCACCTCAGGGGATGCTGACACAAGTTCTGCATGCACTCCCAAGCCGCAGGTGCAGAAATACTTGTGAGTCCTGCCGTAGTCAGATTCTTTTGGTGGGGTGTTTTACCAGTGCCCTCCTGGGCAATGGTGCGACACCCTACAAGAATAATCTGGATACAACAGGACACACACTCGCATCAAGGTTGCTTTTTAAGTTACTTCTTATTTCTTCATTCAAAATATTGTCCTGCTTCTCCATCCAAATGCCAGAGAGGGTTCATACAACAACATTCAACACGGCCCCATATCTATATTCTCTGCGAGTACCGCAACTAGAGATGTAACATTTCTGGAAATCTTGAAGCTCGGGAAAAAACCCGTTTTTCCCCAGAAAAAATTGGAAATTTTCGGGAAAATGGAAAAAAAAATTTTTTTCTTTTCCAGATTGAAAGTCATTCTGTTACTTTAGGAACATAAAATATGACTATAGACATTTTTACTTGGCATGAAATTATCACAACTAGCATATTAAAAATATAGTGTATCCAAACAATTATTTCAAACAGAATACCCACCCACATGCAAAAACAAAACTGAAACCTTTTTCTTTTCTTGTGACAACAGCACCTCCTAAAGGAATAAATGCATCTTGTTCTTGCATTGGAGACTTCACTTTGTAACCTAGGACCTGCTTGTCCTCAGTGCACAGAAATTAGATCAATCTGATACCATGCATATGTTTTAGAAATGATCTGGAAAATATTTGAACACCTTGTCTTAAAATATTTTATTCATCTTGTTAAAATAAAACATTCCATAATCAAATTCTTTTCTTTTTTCAATTTTTCGGGAAAAAACAAAAAAGGTGTCAGGAAGAAAACAGAAAAAAAACGTTTCCCCCCCGAATTTTTCCGGTTTTTCTCCGGGCCTTCACATCTCTAACCGCAACCGTGCAGAGCTTTTTCTTTAGCTAGATTTAATGCCATGCCATCTGCGATTTAGAGGGCAGATTTAAAAAGACAGTACATCTGAATAGATATTTTTCCTCGTAATACCAACTGCAATGAGACAATCCCACATGTTTTCCTCTGTTGCTCCTTCTAGGTCAATATTCGTTTTAAATACCTAAGCTCTCTTTTAGCTAATATGTCAGGCCTCTTCGATTCCTATATGGTAGAGCTGTCAAACTCATTTGTTACGAGAGCTGGATCTGACATAAATGTCGCTTTGTCGGGCTAGGCCATGTGTTCCATAAAACATAACACCAGGTACTGGAAATATAAACTGTATAAAGGACAGCAGCGGGTAAGCTCCAGGTTGGTGTATCCTCACGGCAAGGCCCCAGCGGCTGGGAGGGGGGTGCGAAGGAAAACACACATGGCCAGACCGGAGAGCCAGCGGTGCAGCACTGGGCAGACACTCCCAAGCTGCTTGACTGCTGCAGACGAGGTTGTTCCACCATGTTGAAGCCACTGTCGGAATGGCTCCACCCAGGGGTCATTTCCTGCAGGAGCGCACAGGAGCAGAGCTCCGGCAGTAAAGAGCCCAGGGGGGCGGGCACATGCAACAAGCCCCACCCCTGCTTCCAGCAGCCCTCAGTCAGAGCAAGAAGCAGCCAGGTAAGTTGCAGAACCACCCCCTCTGTCCCCCCCCCCGTCCCAAACAGTCCCGTGGCACCTTTAAGACCAAGTTTTATTCAGGTACAAG
>NW_015167118.1:228400-229321 GCF_001447785.1 Gekko japonicus | reverse complement strand
CCCCCCCCCAATAGCTAGCAATCCAAAACAGTCCAGTGGAGCCTGAGCGGTGGGTGTTGCCTTCTGACACACTTCTGGTGTTGTCAGGGTGTGTGGCATATGCAAATAAGTTATGCTATCTACAATACTGAAACTTAATGAACTGGTGGATTGGTGTGTGGTATGATTTTATGACAGTTCAACGTCTAGTCTGGAATTCATATTGTCTTATAGTTATGTTGTATGGGGGATGTGCAATCGCATGACTGTTTCAAGGATTGGGTCATCTAACACCTTGTATGAAACTCCAGCACTTTTATCTATCAGCACTTCTCTTTGCTAAATTGACAATTTTGCTGAGGACACTTTGGCATGAACCAAACAATTATTGAAAGGTACTTTCTGGACCAGAAGTAACAACATTAATTTTATTTATTGATTACTTTTTGAATTAAGTTTCAATATTGTAGATTGCATTGATTAATAATTTTTTTGCTTCTAAATTATCATCAGTGAAATATCATTTGGCATATGATTGGATCTTGGGAGGCCCTCTTTATACTTTTATTCTGTGCCTAGTAATTTCACTTTGGAAGTAAGTCAGTATGTTTTTTAGTATAATATAGGCATTGTTTCTTTATTCATTTTATGATATGTATTTAATTCCACGTGTTTTTTATTTTTATTTTTTTACAGCAGTTCTTTCCTGGTCCATTTTGTATCCATGCTGTATAAATGTATTGTATGGTATGGTATGGTAATGTATGTATGGTATAAGCGAGTTTGTTCCTCATTGTGTTTGACCTCTGAAGAAGGCCGAAGCGGGCCAAAACGCGTCAGGTCAAGTCCATTGGCCCTTGTGTGTATGATTTGGGAATTTTTATATGAGGTGTAATTGGGCCCCTATATGTTTTTTAATTCTTTACAAATAAATACATTATA
>NW_015167118.1:220574-228128 GCF_001447785.1 Gekko japonicus | reverse complement strand
CGCATTTTGACCCACGGCTTCGCCCAACCTTCCCCGCGGTTTCGTGATCCTCAAAACACAGGATCACGAAACTGCGGGGAAAATCGGGCGAAGCTGCGGGTCAAAATGCGGCCGTGTGGCTTCGAGTGGGAAATTGACCAATAGAAACGGGGCAAAGGGAGGCGCGACCAAGGCACAGCTCTTGTGTGAAATCGGTGAGAGAGAGAGAGTGTTTTAATTGTTGGCCCTCTACTGTGTTTGACTTACCTTTTTAGGTTCTTGATCCTAGGTTTCAGGGTTAAGTTTGTTTCCATTTTTGTCCACAGTTTGGTCCCCATTTAGAAACAAGATCAGGTCAACTCCAAAACACAGAGAAAATTTTGGAGGAAGAGAACTTTGGAAGCCCTTGATCCCAGGCTTTGGTTTCTTCTCACAGAGTCCCAGGAAGAGCAGGAGACAAGACAGAAAATTCAGGGAAGAGATCAGGGAGACACCAGCAGGCCCCAGCTTGAGATAAGTAAAAGAAACTGACTCCTGTCTTAGGACCAGGGTACGACTGGCAAGATGCCCGCATAAGGTTGCTCATCCCAGCTGTATGCAGATCTCATAAGTTTAGCTCAGAGGCGCAGCAGTTTCTGCCTCACCCTGTTCCGATTTGGCTTTCTGGCTATTTGGCACGAGGATGCCGAAGCGTGCCACACTGGAAATTCTTCTTTCGTGACAAAGGTCATAAACAGTGAGCATCACACACTCAACAAAGGGAAGCCGAAGGTTTGCTACCTGAGTTACAATGTGATTTCACATGGGGGAGTCCAGGCAGCACTGGCCAATTGCAGACATTTCTCCTACAGCCAATGTCCCAACAGGAAACGGAGTGGAACACAGGCAAACAAACCATGCCCCGGCCTCGGTTTGCAATGCTCCAACAGTGCTACCCACTTTAGTTTATTGTTTATTTGATTCACTTATACCCCTGCCAGCATGGTGTAGTGGTTCAGAGTAAGGTAAAGGCTCCCTTGCTCAAAAGCCAGTCGAGTCCGACTCTAGGGTTGCGGTGCTCATCTCCGTTTCAAAGCTGTAGAGCCAGCGCTGTCTGAAGACGTTTCCGTGGTCATGTGGCCGGCATAACTAAACACCAAGGTGCACGGAACGCTGTTACCTTCCCACCGAAGGGGTACCTATTTATCTACTTGCAATTTCTTGGTTTCGAACTGCTAGGTTGGCAGGAGCTGGGGCCAGAGACGGGAGCTCACTCCGTCATGTGGCACCCGGATCTCGAACTGCTGAACTATTGACCTTCCACAGCCTGCAGTTCAGCGTCTTCACCAGTTGAGCCACCGCAGCTCAGAGTAGCGGACTCTAATCTGGAGAACTGGGTTTGATTCCCCCACTCATTCACATGAAGCCTACTAGATGACCTTGGGCCAGTCACAGTTCTCTCAGAACTCTCCCATAAGAACATAAGAGAAGCCAATGTTGGATCAGGCCAAAGGCCCATCCAGTCCAACACTCTTCTGTCACACAGTGGCCAGAAATACCAGGTGCCATTAGGAGGTCCAGCAGTGGGGCCAGAACTCCAGGAGCCCTCCCACTGTTGCCCCCCCCAACCACCAAGAATACAGAGCATCCCTTGCCCCAGACAGTGTTCCATCTCTACCTTGTGGCTAAGAGAACATAAGAGCATAAGAGAGGCTATGTTGGACTAGGCCAATGGCCCATCCCAACACTTTGTGTCACCCAGGTGCCATTAGGAGGTCCACCAGTGGGCCCCAGACAGTGTTCCATCTCTACCTTGTGGCTAAGAGAACATAAGAGAGGCTATGTTGGACTAGGCCAATGGCCCATCCCAACACTTTGTGGCACACAGTGGCCAAAACCCAGGTGCCATTAGGAGGTCCACCAGTGGGGCCAGAACTCCAGAAGCCCTCCCACTGTTGCCCCCCCAACCACCAAGAATACAGAGCATCACTTGCCCCAGACACAGTGTCTCTCAACCCCACCTACCTCACAAGGTGCCTGTTGTGGGGAAAAGGGAAAGGCAATTGTAAACCGCTTTGAGGCTCCTTAAGGTAGGTGTGTATGGGACAAGGAGATCCTTTGCATACTCTGGTCCCAGACCATTTGGGAAACAATGTTCCCTTCATTTCCGGTTTACACATCAACACACACTGGGAATAGAGCAACAGCCAAGGGCAGAATGGCGGTTCATAGCTACCACCTCTGATGAGGGTGGGCTCCTCTATAGGCAGCCCTGATTTATAACTGATTTGGCGCTATACTTTTTCAGTGCCTCATATACAACCTGCTCGGCCTGAAAAGAGATATTTCATGTTTACATTTTTACCTGTGTTTTAGTACGATGTAGACCACTGAAGAAGTCCCTCTGGGCCAAAACGCATTTGGTTCTGTGGTGGCTATAGGTTAGCAACCAGGGTGTTGTTTTTTTCTGGGGGAATGCGCTGGAACCTCTTCGACAAAATTCTTTTTTAAATGTTTAAAAGTTCATGAGTTTTCAGTATACAGACTGGAAACTTCATTTCCCTCTTGAGAGTTCCGGCACCTCTTTTTTTTCCTTTTTTTTTTTAAAGCAGCCCTGTGTACAACCATTACCCAGTATTTATTGTACGTGCAACGTGCACCTGCTGCTGCATACTACGTTCCGAGCTTTTATTTGCATTCTACGTAGGTCGTTTTTAATCTTACGTTTTTGTGCACTGTGTAATAAACAGTTGCCTTTTATCTCTTGTTTTAGCTGCTCAGCCTTTTAGGTTCCTACCCAGACCATTTAGGGCCTGTGAGAGAAGTCCATCGCCTATGGTTGCCAGCCTCCAGGCGAGGCCTGGGGATCTCCCGCTTTTGCAACTGATCTCCAGCTGACAGAGATCAGCTCCCCTGGAGAAAATGGCTGCTCTGAAGGGTGGACTCTGTGGCCTTGTACCATGCTAAGGCCCCTCCCCTCCCCAAACCCCGCCCTCTCCTGGATTCACCCCCAAAGTCTCCAGGTATTTTCCAACCCAGACCTGGCGACCCTACCATCACCGGAAGCACCAGCAAAGATTTAAGGTTCAAACAGGACTCCAAGACTTTCAGACAGCCAGGGGTCATTTCGTAGAAAAGGAGGTGCAGGAGCTCATTAGTATAATCCATTAGCATCACTTATTTGCATATGCCACACCCCCTGACATCACCGGAAGTGTGTCAGCAGGCAACACCCACCGCTCAGGCTCCACTGGACTGTTTTGGATTGCTAGCTATTGGGGGGGACGGGAACGTGCAGACCTGTCCTCGCAGAGGAGGGAGAGCTTATACCTGAATAAAACTTGGTCTTAAAGGTGCCACTGGACTGTTTTGGACTGGGGGGCCGGGGAGAGGGGCTCTGCAACTTACCTGGCTGCTTCTTGCTCTGACTGAGGGCTGCTGGGAGCAGGGGGTGGGGCTTGTTGCATGTGCCCGCCCCCTGGGCTCTTTACTGCCGGAGCTCTGCTCCTGTGCACTCCTGCAGGGAATGACCCCTGCAGACAGCACAGAAAGAACCTCTTTGGACCTAATTCCTGGAAGCCGCTATCAGTCAAAGGAGAGGCATCTGGGTTCAAGAGACCAAGGGGTGGAAATATAGTGCAGCTTCCCCTAGCCATATGCAAAAATCTGCAGCTGTGTTCTTCTGCATTTAGCATGGGAGGGGCAGAGTCGGCAGATGAGCATGCTTTGCACACAAGAGGTCCCGGGTTCCACAGTCTATTAAAAAGGTAGCAAGTGCTGGAAAACATCTGCTGCCTGAGACCCCGGAGAACCGCTGCCAGTCAGAAGAGCTTAACGGCTAGATGGACAACGGTTGGACTCGGCAGAAGGCGACTTCTTTTTTTATGGGGCTGGGAGGTCCTGGCTGAGCTGCAGAGCCCTTGCTTTGCATGCAGAACTTCCCCGGGGTCTGGTCCCCAGAGTCTCTGGTTAATTTGGAGAGGCCCAGCGCTTGTGATACATGTCGCCTCCCCCTCACCAATGCGTACGGGTTTTTATTTTTTGTAGCCAATCGAGTCACTGACGACTTATGGAGTGACCCTGTAGGGCTCTCAAGGCAAGCGACACGCAGAGGTGGTTTGCCCTTGCCTGCCTCTGCGTAGCGACCCTGGACTTCCTTGGAGGTTGCCCATCCAAAGACTAACCAGGGCTGACCTGGCTCAGTTTCCAAGATCTGATGAGAGTGGGAGAGCCTGGGATATCCGGGTCACGGCAGGTATGGATACAACAGTGCAAAACAGCAATGCCCTCTCTCTTGCACGAGCACATCAAGTCACGTGTTCCCTCTGAGCCGAGTCAGTGTGAGCTGGCTCACAGTTTTTTAGCCTCCGGCTCACACATTTTTGTCTTAGCTCAGGAAGGAGGGCTCCAGAGCAAACTGACTTATGCAGCAGCCACACCGCTCGCTCACAACTTGAATGCCAGGAGCTCACAAAGTAGAATTCTTGCTCACAAGATTCCACAGCTTAGAGGGGGCACTGGGGCATTGTCCCATCGTCTTTTGGGACATTGTTCCATGGATGTGTGCATCCTGTCTGCCATACATCAGTAGGCAGGAATTCTGGTTGTTGGTTGTTTTTGTCCTTGGCTGCTTCATGGATGTGCTTGACCAGAACACAAGACAACTGTCTTTAAATAATTACAGATGCCATCACCCTCAAAAGAGGTTGCCTGTTGTTCCTATGATGAGTCCCGGTTCTGTGCCGGTTTCTTTCCTATCAGGAAAAACACTCAGGAGTGTGACTGTGGAAGTAATATGGGGGAAGGAGGATCCTTTGCAGGCGCGTAATTCTAACTGCTACAGATTCATAAAAACAATCCCCTGGGGGCAAAAGGATGTTTCCAATGTGAATTCAAATCAAAGGTGGTTTGGCCTGCCCTGGCTGAACGGGAACGTTCAAGTGTCATTTGCATCTCCTTTTGAAGTGGATTTCAAAGCCTTGAATCATACTCCCTGGCCCCACTCCAAATTTCCAGCTATATTTTGGAACAGCTCAGAGCATCAGCGGCATCGAGGCCACGCACAAAGGCGTTCCCTCCTCCACTACCGTCAGCTCCCTGCAAAACTTTCACAATCAAAACTCTGTCTTTGGGCACCAGGCGTGATCATTTTGGAAGCTGCACCCCCCACTACCACCACCTGCCTCTTTCTCGTCGTCCACAGGGGCGTTTTCCTCCCAACATCCCCTTGTTCCATGCCTCTGACTTCTGGCTCGGAATCCAAGAATGTGCTCTGGCACACTGCCTTCCCTGACGAAATACGCTTGGAAAGTAAAGATTTGGTGGATCGGTCATTTCCCTCTCACACAAAGGTTTTACAGTAAGCTCTGTGAGATGTTCTACTTGCCGTTGGTGCCCGCCCCCCCAATCAAAATGTATGCAGCAACCCCATCTTCATAGCAAAACCCCTGCAAAGTAGGCCCGAGTGCGAATGCTCGGTTTCAAGGCCTGCATGCAATGCTTAATCCCAGGGCTTCTATAAAATGTTTAAAAGTTCGTGAGTTTTCAGTATACAGATTGAAAACTTTATTCCCTTCTCAAGAGTTCCGACACCTCTTTTCCAAAAAACAAAAGCCCTGCTTGATCCTTTCAAACCTCAGCGTACCCAACACGATAGTCTGAGTCCAGGGATATCCAAACTGGGCCTCTTCTTTCGTTTCTGTTTCAGAAATTCCACTCCTTTTTGATTCTGGTTTACCCAGAAGAATTTCTAAACTCACTTCTGGAACTGGTAGATGCACACATCAGTGTTCCCTCTAAGCTGAGTTAGTGTGAGCTAACTCACTGTTTTTTACCCTCTGGCTCACACATTTTTCAAATTGCTCGCTTACAACTTTAATGCCAGTAACTCACAAAGTAGAATTTTTGCTCAGAAGACTCCACAGCTTAGAGGGAGCATTGGCGCATATCTATGTTAGCCATAAGCACGTGTGCATTAGTACAATGCAGTTATACAGTCATCTCAGTGCTGATCGAATGTATGACTATCCCCCCCCCCCTCCGTGTGGGGCTTTGACTTACACACCCATGTACTCCTACACACTGATTAACCACTACACAAGAGTAGTGTACAATCCACATAGACTTACGCTTGCTTTACTGTAGTGTTGTATCAACACACACATGCACGTTAGTCATAGGGAGAGATGAGAAGAAACAGGAAGCCCTGGAAACTGTGGGGAACGGAGCGGCAGGCTTCACAACACTGGAAAATTAAGAGCAAACCAATGGAGGATTCCTAATTCATTGGTTCTGCTTTGGAAATGCGAGAAGGTACTTTGGAATGGCAAAATCCTTCGAGAAAATTAGAGGGAATTTCAGAAGCATCTGGAATTCCACAGCTGGGGATGTTTACATGCGCACTGAGGTCTCAAATGTTTAACTTCAGCCAACTGTGCACCAACCATCTGTGATCGCACGGCAGGCACTTATCACATGTCCTCCTGCAAAAAGTCTGAACAGAATGAGATGTCTGTTGACCTGATTCTTACACTCTTGGGGAATACAAATGGAATGAGGTCTAACCACAAAGCCAGGCTGTTCTTCTACGGAGAGCCAGAGGATTTACAGCACGTCTGTGATCGCACGGCAGGCACTTATCACATGTCCTCCTGCAAAAAGTCTGAACAGAATGAGATGTCTGTTGACCTGATTCTTACACTCTTGGGGAATACAAATGGAATGAGGTCTAACCACAAAGCCAGGCTGTTCTTCTACGGAGAGCCAGAGGATTTACAGCACAATTCTAAGTATTTTTTTATTTTTTAATCTTTGGATTTGTATCCCACTCTCCCCGAAGGCTCAGGGCGGCTCACAAGGGGCACGAGTGCCCAAGTTAAAACATTAAAACAATACAGTAAATATAAAATACAATAAATACAGTTCGCTAAAAATTTCTTTACGGTGCTCCAGAAATACTTAGCTATAAAATTCAAGATGGGGTTCTATAATTATTTATACTAGAAACAACAAACAGCAGTAATAACAATATATAACAGCGACAATATACATCCCTACAGCGTTGTCCTCTGCCAGGAACATCTCGCGCCCCCCAATAGTACCCGCGCTGAAGATGGTCTATTTGCGGGAATAAAGAGGGGGGGCGTAGATGGAATGATGGTCATAATGGTGGCGTAAAGATGGTGGCGGCGGCTCCTACTCAAAGGCCTGGCGGAAGAGCTCCATTTTACAGGCCCTGCGGAACTGCGCCAAGTCCCGCAGGGCTCGGATCTCTTCCACCAGGTAGGATCCACCACTGAAAACGCCCTAGCCCTGGTAACTGCAAATTTGATGTTTCTGGGGCCTGGAATATCCAGGAGATTTTGGTTCCCCGACCATAGTGCCCTTGGGGGAACATGCGGGGAGAGGCGGTCCCTAAGGTAAGCCGGACCCTGACCATATAGAGCTTTAAAGGTTAAGACCAGCACTTTGAAGCGAATCCAGTACGCCATTGGCAGCCAGTGCAGCGCTTTCAGCACAGGCCGGATGCGATCCCGTCTAGTGAGACCCATCAACAGCCTGGCCGCAGCATTCTGTACTAGCTGCAGCTTCCAAATT
>NW_015167118.1:214822-220299 GCF_001447785.1 Gekko japonicus | reverse complement strand
TCCGACGCTGGCACCAAAGGCACCCCGTCGAAGGTCGGGAGAGGGAGCCCCAACCCCGAACCGATCCGACTCAGGCCCAGGACCTCCGTCTTTGCCGGGTTTAGTTTCAGCCGACTCAGTTTGAGCCAACCAGCCACGGCCTGTAACGCCCGATGAAGGTCATCCGGGGTGGAGTCCGACCGGCCGCCCAACATCAAGTAGAGCTGGGTGTCATCTGCATATTGATGACACCCACGTCCACAACTCCGGGCAATCTGGGCAAGGGGGCGCATATAGATATTAAACAACATCGGGGACAGCACCGACCCCGAGGACCCCCACATTCAAGAAGCCACCTCTGGGACCGCTGATCCCCTATTGCCACCCTTTGTCCCTGACCTTTGGAGGAAAGAGGCAAACCACTGAAGGGCGAGAGCCCCTGAATTCCCCCGTCGGCGAGGCGGTGGGTTAGGAACTGGCGGGCGACCGTGTCGAACGCGGCCGACAGATCTAACAACACCAGTGCTGCCACACCGCCTCGATCCAGATGCCTATGGAAGTCGTCAGTCAGAGCGACCAGAACCGTCTCCGTCCCATGACCCAGGCGAAAGCCGGACTGGAAGGGATCAAGGACGGAAGCGTCATCCAGAAAGCCCTGTAGCTGTATCGCCACCGCCCTCTCAATAAGTTTTCCCAAATAGGGCAAATTGGACACCGGCCGATAGTTAGAGCTAAACTCTTCTAAACCCAATGACTTCCATGTATTTAGAAGGGTATCACTCTGCTTAGGATAAGTGTGCTGGCCTAGGACTGGGTTCTAATCCTCACACAGCCACAAAGCTCACCGAGTGACCTTAGACTGGTCCTTTCCTCTGACTCTCACCAACCCCGCAGGGTTGTTGTGAGGACATGGGGAAAGCGCCACATATACTGAGTGACAGCTAAGTTCTGTGCCCAGGTGATTAAACAGAAGAACAGTTTAAACAGGAGCTTTGCTTTCTGATCTTGAGGAGCCAATATATTAATGACCATATGTATACAATTTTATTAATATATATAATTGTTGGACTAGTTCAATTATAAACTGGATGTACATTTTAATAGTATATTTATGGCAGATTCGTATTGTATCCTATTTTTGTACTTTGTTGTATCCTATTGTATTGTAGCCTATTTTTTATCCGGTCCATGACTGTTCTAACAATAAAACAAACGTGCTGCGGCAAGCTCTTTGCAGGAAGTGCAACGCGGTTGCCATCCGCTAAAGAAGTGCGAGTTTAAACCTATGCTTTTTAAATTAAGTATTTTTGTCCTGCCTTTTTTGTATGTGCCAAACTTGGATCTTCCCAAGATGCGTCAAATCCAAAAACAGTGATTTAAAAGAGCAGATGAGACCCCAAAAAAGTCCTAAAAGTTGCATCAATTCATATCAAGGAACCCCCCCAAACCAGTTAGCAAGCCAGCCAGCTGTTGGGTCAAAGGGCAACTTCAAACCAGCTTTGGCAAGTCACCTCCGAGGGCCAGCGTTGGTTTTCGCAGGGACGGGAACTGCTTAAAATAATTAAACCCATTCAGTCACGAGGAGGCTTGCAATTTTGTGGGTCGGGTGTGTTTAAATGAGTGCTCATTTTCCCTACTGATGTTATTATCCTGATCATCTTCCCGTAGCTGCTGCTTTCCTTTGGAATGCAGAATTTGCACATCTGACATTTTTAGAACTGAGCAGAAATGCTCGGCTGGACCAGCCAAGGGTCCACTGAAGTCCGGCAACCTGTTTCCCAAAATGGCCTGCACAGCCTCCCCCTGCAACACCTAAGCAAAGTTGAGTACCCGAGTCTGCTTCAAGGTTCTGGTTCTGCCCTTTAAGGCCCTTAACGGTCTGGGACAAGCATTCCTGTGCAGGGGTCATTTCATAGAAAAAGAGGCGCAGGGGCTCATTTGAATAGCTCATTTGCATATGCCACACCCCCTGACAAAGGGCAGGCATGCAAGCATGCCTGGGTTCCTTGCCTGATCTTCTCAAGATCTGGCAGGGAACCCAGGCATGTTTAGAATGCATTTCTTTCCCTTCCCCAAAGGCATTTAAATCCTCCCAGGAGGTGGGGGGCTCTTCAGAGCCTTCCCTGGCTCGTTTGCCCGGGTGGGCGGGCCAGGAAAGGCGGGGGGGGCTGCCCCTGGGCTCCTTACTGCCAGAGCACCGTTCCGGCACGTTCTGGCAGGAAATGACCCCTGTTCCTGTGGGATCGCCTCTCCCAGTTGCTCCCCCAAGCGCCTTGAGCCCGGAAGATCAAACTCTGCTGGTGGTCCTGGGCCCCAAAGATATCCAGCTGTCCTCAACTAGAGACAGGGCCTTTTCAGCCCTGGCTCCGTCCTGGTGGAATGCTCTACCTGGTGACATCCATGCCTTGCAGGACCTTGGCTCAGTTCTGTAGGGCATGTGAAACAGAGATGTTCCACTGGGCCTACAGTTGAAAACAGCAACGGCCCACATTGGTTCTCAACGTGGCCTCCTCCATGACCAGTCCTCGATTTGCCCGAGGGAGGAAGCAAAGCCTAATTTTATGCCATCATTTTACTGTAAAACGAAATGAAATTATTCTGTTTCCTTTAACTTGCTGTGCACCGCCCTGAGCCCTTCAGGGAAGGGGGGTCTATAAATGTAATAAATCATCATAATAAATAAATAGTAATAATACTTGCTCACAAAGACTGCCTCTGAACTAGGGCTGCCAGCATCCCCTCCCAGTGGAGGGGGAGGTCCCACCTCCACGCCCCACCCCCTAACACCGATCAGCTGGCTGGGGGGAACTGAGCAGGAAAAAGAGGAGGGCTCAGGAAAAACTCATTAGCATATTAGGCCACACCCCTGACAGCACAGCTCCCTCCCAGGATCGGCTTCCCCAGGTGCCCCGCGGCTTGTGGGGCGCATGGGGAACCCGAGGGAAGGGAATTTCTGGATCAGCTTCCCTAAGCACCCCACAACCTGAGGAGGGGAGGCGGTTTAAACTGCCTTCCCTTCCCCAGGCACCCTGCAGCTTGCAAGGCGCCTATTATGCTAATGAGTTCCTGCTGGGCGTGGCCAACTTGGGAGCCAGCCGGAACTCCGTTCCTGTGCGTTCCTGCCCAAAAATAGCCCTGGAAAACGCTATGGGCAAAAACTCTATGGTAGAAGCCATTTTTATTTACCACAGAGTCGGCAGCATGATGATGTCACTTCCTGTGTGACATCACCCGGGACTTCCTATTTTTCCTGGTAAGCCACCTCTCTCAATATCCTCCAGGCCCCCAGTAGAGGTTAGTCACCGGAGCTCGCCATGACTTCCAGGTACACGCACGCATACACACATGCACATACACACACACACACACACGAAAAATACAGAAAAAATACCCCCCTCCCCCCCAAAAAAACCCCCAAACCCAAAGGGAGACGGCAACCAAGAAATCAGAAGGAGCCTGAGACTGCAAAGAGCAGCCATGAAGGAGCTAGAAAGAGATCCCTCCGGGTAAGAATGTGTTGCTGGTGACCAGGACCAAGACAATGCATGCCACAGTCGTCTCCATGACTATGTATGGATGTGAAAGTTGGACAATGAAGGAAGCTCACAAGAAGAATGTTGATTCGTTTGAAATGTGGTGTTGGAAGAGAGCTTTTTGGAACTGCAGACCGCCAAGAAAAGAAAAGAAAAGACGAATAAGTGGGCTGTAGACCAAATCAGGCCTGAACTCTCCCTAATGGCTAAAATGACTAATCTGAGGCTGTCGTACTTTGGGCACAATATGAAAATGAAGATGACGAGACAAATTGGCGCGAAGGGGAACAGAATCTTCAATGGCACATAATCCCTACGCGTTTCATGTGCAGCTTCGTCTGAGGGAATCTAATAAAATAATGACATAATGAAACGCCTAGGGGTGATATACTATTAAAGGATCCATTTCCCTCTGCACCAATTTGTCTCTTAATCTTCATTTTGCCTGGTGCCCCCCCCCATTTCCTTCAGACACTATGAAAAGACAGGAGTTACTGGAAAAGACAATAATGTTAGGAAAAGTTGAAGGCAGCAGGAAAAAGAGGAAGACCCAACAAGAGATGAACATGAGCTTTCGTGAGTGACTGCTCACTTCTCCAGCAGTGACTTATGAAAGCTCATATCCTGCCACATGTTTTGTTAGTCTCAGGGGTCATTTCCTGCGGGAGCGCACAGGAACGGAGCTCTGGCAGTAAGGAGCCCAGGGGGCGGGCACATGCAACAAGCCCCGCCCCCTGCTCCCAGCAGCCCTCAGTCAGAGCAAGAAGCAGAGCACCCCCCCACTGGCCCGCCTTCAGGTACAAGCTCTCCCTCCTCTGTGAGGGCAGATCTGCACATTCCCCCCCCCCAACACCTAGCAATCCAAAACAGTCCAGTGGAGCCTGAGCGGTGGGTGTTGCCTTCTGACACACTTCCATTGATGTCAGGGGGTGTGGCATATGCAAATGAGCTCCTGCACCTCTTTTTCTACTAAATGACCCCTGGTTAGTCTTCAAGGTGCTACCAGACCTTTGCTCTTTTCTACTGCAACAGACGGACTGACTCAAACAGCCCTCTGTTTGCAAGGCCGAAGCAAGGCTATTAACAGTAGGAAATTTTGGAGATCATTCATTCACTGGGTCAGAAGCAACTTCACAGCTCTTAACACACACAGTACAAGACAGCGACCATCTGTCCACGCGTGTGTTCCATGGCAGAGTGAATACCTGAACCTAGGTCACCCACAAACGCTCTACAAACACTGTACCACACTGGGTCTAGCTTAGAGCTGCCAAGTCCCCCCGGGGGGCGGGGATTCCCCCGTAAAAGGGACCCCAATCCACCGGTCTGGATCCGGCCGGCATGGGGAACTCCACCCCCGAAGTGGCCAGATCAGGCCGATGTGCCCGGCGTGATGACGTAGCCCGGAAGGGACGTCTTCACACTGGGCACGTCACCGAGCAACACTCTAGCAATCACCCTGAAAACTCTATGGTACCATGGAATTTTTAGGGAGATTACCAGAGCGTCACCCGGCGATGGGCCCAGCATGATGTTGTCACTTCCGGGCTACGTCACTGCGGTGCGCGCGTGCACTTTGCGCACACACAAGGACTCCCAGAAAGGGCCCTGGACTCCCCCAATATTACTTCTGTAAGACTTGGCAACCCCTAATCTAGCTTCATCTTATAGAATTATAAAACCACAGAGTGGGAAGGGACCTCCAGGGTTATCTAGTCCAACCTCCTGCACAATGCAGGAAAATCACAAATACCTCCCCCCCCGCACACACCCCCAGTGGCCCTTTTCATGCCCAGAAGATGACAAAAAAAACCCTCCAGGATCTCCAGCCAAACTGGCCTGGAGAAAAATGGCTTCCTGACCCCAAAGTGGCGATCGGCCTTTCCCTGGGCGTGTAAGAAAGGGCCACGAGAACTAAGGACCGAGGCAGCCCTCCCTGCCCTCCCTCTGCCGAAGAACATTGAG
>NW_015167118.1:197256-214694 GCF_001447785.1 Gekko japonicus | reverse complement strand
TGTTCCACTGAGGAAGCGCTCTGACAGTCAGGCAGTCAGACAAGATAGTTGGACAAGGTAGTCTAACTATCTTGTCTAGCACCGCATTTCCCAAATTGGTCAATCAGATCTGACCCCACTGGAAACCTACAAGCAGGACACCAGACCTCTTCCACTGCGTCTCCCCAGCATCCGGGGTTCACATGTACACTGCCTCTGAACAGGAAGGCTCCATCCGGCGGTCCCAGCAAACTCATCTCTCCATGGATCTGTACCACGACCTCCCAAAGCTAACAACCACGACAACATCTTGGGGTAGTGAATTTCACGAGCTAACCATGAGCCATAATTTTGCCGGCCCCAAGTATGCCGCCAAGGAATTTCATTAGGTAACAGCTCTGATGCTATTGGATTGCAATCTCTTGCTCCATCCGCTTTGCGTGCCCCATGGAGAACTGCACGGCCATTGGCACGTCTTTTGGCAGCAAACTGCATAAATTAATTATATTTGCTTATATTTGCTATTAGGCATGGCTTCCCAGTTAATATGAAATCATACCCTGATCCCTCTAGTTTATTATGCGCATTTGCCTCCGCCCCCTCCTTTTTCTTTTTGCAAAGTAAGACTAGTGTTGCAACAGACTGCTGGCAGTGTTCCCTCTAAGCTGAGTTAGTGTGAGCTAGCTCACAGTTTTTTAGCCTCTGGCTCACATATTTTTGTCTTTGCTTAGGAAGGATGGCCGCAGAACAAGCTAATTTATGCAGTAGCCCAATGGCTCGCTCACAACTTTAATGCCAGTAGCTCACAAAGCAGAATTGTTTTGCTCACAAGACTCCACAGCTTAGAGGGAGCATTGCTGCTGGGTACAGCTCAGATGTATAAAACTCAAGGACATAGTAGTCAATGCATCTCAACGGTGCCGCTATAGCATTTCAGTGCTATAGTGGTTTAGCACTATAGCGCTCACCTTGGAATGTTAAAAAAAGTGCCATGACAGATCGTGCGGGGGGAAAGTGGCCCACCACAGTGATTTTCAACAGCACACCACAGTGATTCAGAAGCGCAACAACGGGGTTCAAAACGGAAGAGAACAGTTTCCCTCAAAAGCGGCTCAACCACGCTTTGCTAAACTGACGCAAGCCGGTTTGTATGAACAGGTAAAGAAATTCCGCTGGCAACTGGTTACTAAAACTGGTCTGTCTGAAACCAGTTACTCAAGGCAGTTTGAAAAGGGTCAATCTCTACTTTCTGACGGGGGAAAACTTCCAGTTTGTGAAATACCTGCGTAGAGTTATGCCCAGTACGGGAAAGGCAAGGAGGCTGAAGCCCTTCCCAATCCAGTCACTGGCGGCGATTTCCACACCTACGTACGGTGACTGTATAGCTGCAAGCCTCCATTGCTCCGCCGGCTGTCCCACGCTGGTCTCCTCTGGAGGAGGGCGAGACTCGGGAGTATCGCCAGGTGCTCCCAGCCAGGAGCTGGACCTGGGGCCACGAAACCGGAGCTGGCACACCGGCTTGCTCCTGATGGACCCACTGATCTGGCAAGGCAGCCTTCCTCAGGCCTCAGCCGAAATAGGCCAAGGGGGAGTAGTCACGCTCAGCTGCCCTACCGGCAGGTGTGGAGCTCCCACGGCCACACTGTGCTGTGGCTGGGAAGAATTACTCTTCTCACCGCCCGGCTCTGGGATGGGCTTCTGAGCAGCCAGTTGAGCACTTTTCCTCCTTTGGACCACCTCAGCCTGGGCCTTCTGTCACCGCTGTTCCTGAGGGGGCTACAGGCCCAGGTTCACATCCGGCCTAGCGGAGGCCTGGTGGTTGGTTCGGAGGCCAGGGGCATGGTCTCCCTTGCGAGCTCTGACCGGGGGGGGGTCCTGTCTCTGCTGGACCGTTGGTAGCAGGCACTGCGCAAGGCTGCCCCCCCCCTGATCACTCTGGTCAGGGCCTTTTTTTTTTTTTTTGGTTGGACGCGACAGAACGGAGTTCCGGAACCACTTCAACAACATTCTTTTAAAAACGTTTAAAAGTTCGTCAGTTTTCCGTATACAGATTGAAAATTTCATTTCCCTCTTGAGAGTTCTGGGCACCCCTTTTTCGAAAAAAGGGGGGGGGAAGCCCTGACTGTGGTCCTCTTTGGTCTCTTCTCCTGAGGACTCAAGTCGGACTCACTGGGCTGTGCAGAGGAGGTCACGACAGAAACGGCCAGAACGTTAATTTCCAAGAACAAAAGCCGACCGTTTGTCAAATGCGATGTTTTTTCTCCTAAATACATGTATTTAGAGTTGAATGAAGAACGATACAAGAAGGACCTTCGTGTCCTTGACAGCCACAAAGGTATGATCACTGACCTCGAGCCAGGCATCCTGGCGTGCGAAGTCAAATGGGCCTTAGAAAGCATTACTAACGACAAAGCTAGCGGAGGGGATGGTATCCCAGCTGAGCTGTTCAGAGTCTTAAAAGATGCTGCTGCTAAAGTGCTGCACTCCATCTGCCAGCAAATTTGGAAAACGCAACAGTGGCCACAGGATTGGAAAAGGTCAGTTTACATTCCAGTCCCAAAGAAGGGCAATGCCAAGGAATGTTCAAACTATCGCACAACTGCACTCATTTCACACGCCAGCAAGGTCATGCTCAAGATCCTACAAGCTAGGCTTCAACAGTACGTGGATAGAGAACTGCCAGAAGTACAAGCTGGGTTTCGAAGAGGCAGGGGAACTAGAGATCAAATTGTCAACATTCGCTGGATTATGGAGAAAGCAAGAGAGTACCAGAAAAACATCTACTTCTGCTTCATTGACTACGCTAAAGCCTTTGATTCTGTGGATCACAACAAACTTTGGCAGGTCCTTAAAGAGATGGGAGTACCACACTACCTCACATGTCTCCTGAGAAACCTGTATAAGGGCCAAGAAGCAATAGTTAGAACCGGATACGGAACAACTGATTGGTTTAGCATAGGAAAAGGAGTACGACAAGGATATATATTGTCACCCTGCTTATTTAATTTATATGCAGAGTACATGCTGACCTGGATAATTCAGAAGCTGGAATGAAGATTGCTGGGGAAAAACATCAACAACCTCAGATATGCAGACAATACCACTCTAATGGCAGAATTTGAGGAGGACCTAAAGAGTTTCTTGCTAAGAATTAAAGAGGAGAGCGCAAAAATTTGCTTCAAACTCAACATCAAAAAAACTAAGATCATGGCATCCGGCCCCATCACTCCTTGGCAAACAAAAGGGGAAGTCGTGGAAGCAGTGACAGAATTCACATTCCTTGGATCCAAGATCACTGCAGACAGTGACTGCAGCCATGAAATTAAAAGACGCCAGTTCCTTGGGAGGAAAGCTATGGCAAACCTAGACACCATAATAAAAAGTCGAGACATCACCCTGCCAACAAAAGTCCACATGGTCAAAGCAATGGTATTCCTAGTAGTCATGTATGGCTGCGAGAGCTGGACCATAAGGAAGGCCGAGCACCGAAGAACAGATGCTTTTGAATTATGATGCTGGAGAAGACTCAAGAGTCCCTTGGACTGCAAGGAGATCAAATCAGTCAATCCTAAAAGAAAGCAACCCTGACTGTTTCCTGGAAGGCCGGATCCTGAAGCTGAAGCACAAATACTTTGGCAGCCAAATGAGAAGGGAGCATTCACTAGAGAAGACCCTGATGCTGGGAAAGACTGAAGGCAAAAGAAGAAGGGGAGGGCAAAGGATGAGATGGTCAGACACTGTTATCGAGGCAACGAACATGAAGTTAAGCAAACTCCAGAAGACGACGGAAGACAGGAGGGCCTGGCGTGATGCGGTCCGTGGGGTCACGAAGAGTCGGACTCGACTGTGCGACTGGACAACAAATGTTTGTGTACAGGGACTCCTGCATTTCTTAGTTATGAACTCAATTGCTCCCCTGGCGAGCTCGTGAGGCTCCACGGACCTAGGAGAGCCAGATTCAAGTCCTGCCTCTTCCACAGTCTTACTGAGCAACCTTGAGAAAGCCCGTCTCTCAGCCGCCACCTGCATTCAGTGAAATGCGCACTGCTGTGGTGATAAAGTTCCAATCTTCAACCCTTCCTACTGCTTCTGAAGCGCTGTGGGGTGCTATGTAAAATGACCCGTAGCATTTCCTGCAATAATGGTTCTTTTCCCACACTTTTTCAACGTGCGCAAGATCTCCCACAGAGAGGTTTGGAGGGGGGAGTGTTCAATTGGGAGCAGTACGGCGCTGAAACAGGACTGAAAATTGGCAACCTGGCATCCCCATTGAGATGCCTGGACTCCACCAAGATACACCGGCACACATACAATCACAACTGCATGTATGTCAGGGTATCTCAGGGGAGTCTGGGCGTCTCAACGATAGTGTTATGGTGCCGATTTGCAGTACTGTTTCAGCGCCACAGCACCCGCAATTAATTTTTAAAAATCTCAGAGGGAGGTCGCGCACGCGTCGAAAAAGGGCGGGAAAACAAGCAGCGCAGCTTGAAATGGCCAGATCACATCAGAGACGGCTCACAGATGGTAGGAAGACCGCTCTCCTTGTATTGCTTTCCTCAGGGGTCATTTCGTAGAAAAAGAGCTAGGGGGACTCATTAGCATAACCCATTAGCATATGCCACACCCCCTGACATCACCGGAAGTGTGTCCTCCCCACAGCCGGCGGCGACCTCCAGCGGGCACCAGCAGGGAGCTCCAGGCCCCGCCCTCCCGCACCTCACCCGGGGGGGTGGCGTCCCCCCGCGTCCCCCCCCAAAATGACCCCTGGCTTTCCTCAATGACAGGTCAATAACAAAGGCCATCCGGTTTAGAAAGGCAACATGAAGAGGGCCGTAGTGGTTTGGCACTAGAGCACTCACACCGGTAAAAGACAAGTCAGAAGAAGGACACACGGCAAACATGAGCAGGGGAAAGAGCGGCACTATAGGAAAGCAGCATGGACATTTTAAACAGCGCACCACAGTGATTCAGAAGTGGAACGACGGGGCTGAAAACGGAAGAGAGAAGTTTCCCTCAAAAGTGGCTCAACCACGCTTTGCTAAACTGACACAAGCGGGTTTGTATGAACAGGCAGGGCTTTTTTGGTAGAAAAAGCCCAGCAGGAACTCATTAGCATATTAGGCCACACCCTGACAACACGGCTCATTCGCATATTAGGCCACACCCCCATGTTACCAGAAGTGTGGTCATCCAGCCACACCTACCTTTTGCTTCTTATTCTCTTTAACTTGTTGTCAAAACCCAGGGCTTTTTGCATGTTAGGCCACACACCCCTAATTGTAGCCAATCCTAATGAGTTTCTGCTGTTGGGTGTGGCCTATTATGCTAATGAGTTCCTGCTGGGCGTGGCCAACTTGGGAGCCAGCCGGAACTCCGTTCCTGTGCATTCCTGTCCAAAAATAGCCCTGTGAACAGGTAAAGAAATTCTGCTAGCAGCTGGTTACTAAAACGGGTCTGTCTGAAATGGCAGACAAAATCCATTAGCAACCAGTTACTCAAGGCAGTTTGAAAAGTACGCCTCCCTTTGCCCCGCTTCTATTGGTCAATTTCCCACTCGAAGCCGCCAGACCGCATTTTGACCCATGGCTTCATCCGATTTTCCCTGCGGTTTCGTGATGCTGTTTTTTTGAGGATCATGAAACCGCGGAGAAAATCGGGCGAAGCCACAGGTCAAAATGCGGCTGGGCGGCTTCGAGTGGGAAATTGACCAATAGAAGCGGGGCAAAGGGAGGCGCGACCGCGGCGCAGCTCTTGTGTGAAATTGGTCTGTGTGAACCAACCAAATCCAGTTGGAAAGCGCACTGAAAGTGGATTGAAAGTGGATTATTTAGTGTGTGACTGCAGCCATATTTAGAGTTGGATGAACATCTATGTACAGAGACATCTGCATTTCTTAGTTATGAACTCAAATGCTCCCCCGGCGAGCTCGTGAGGCTCTATGGACCTGGGAGAGCCAGGTCCAAGTCCTGCCACTGCCACAGTATTACTGAGCAACCTTGAGAAAGCCCGTCTCTCAGCCACCACCTGCCTTCTGTGAAATCTGCATTGTTGTGGAGATAAATTTCCCAGGTTGCCCGTCAGGCCGCCATGCCATTTGCCAACTGCGCTGCAACCACTCCAGTCAATTAGGCAGTTGCATTTTGGTCTCTGAGTGGAAAGCAAATCCCGAGGGAGCCATAAATAATATAGTTGTTTTCAGACACTCCCAGTATATCAAGCCACATTTCCCTGCCCACAGTTGCAAACAGTTGCTGAACAGACGTGAAACACCCGTCAACAATTGGGAGGGGGAGGAAAATGAAACCACTGCCTCTTCCAGAAACATCTGCAGTGCAAAGATGTCTGCTGGGTCTGATTAAGGATCCTTCTAGCTTGGATCATGTTTCCCTCGGCAGAAGGTCACATGCTCCTAGGCCACACAGAAGCAACCTCCAACTGTTCTCTTGATTGGTTAGTCAGAGCAGGGGTCATTTCCTGCAGGAGCACACAGGAGCGGAGCTCTAGCAGTAAAGAGCCCAGGGGGCGGGCACATGCAACAAGCCCCATCCCCTGCTCCCAGCAGCCCTCAGTCAGAGCAAGAAGCAGCCAGGTAAGTTGCAGAGCCCCCCCCCCCGGTCCAAAACAGTCCAGTGGCACCTTTAAGACCATGTTTTATTCAGGTACAAGCTCTCCCTCCTCTGTGAGGACAGATCTGCACGTTCCCACCCCCCCAATAGCTAGCAATCCAAAACAGTCCAGTGGAGCCTGAGCGGTGGGTGTTGCCTTCTGACACACTTCCGGTGATGTCAGGGGGCGTGGCATATGCAAATAAGTTATGCTAATGAGTTATTCTAATGAGCTCCTGCACCTCTTTTTCTACGAAATGACCCCTGAGTCAGAGATACACTGCCTTGGCACAGAGAGGTTCCATTTAGCCACCACAGTGAATTGACATTCCAATGGACGCCTCCACCATGAACTGGTCTCCCCTTTTCGAGCCTTCGGGACTAGTGTCCACCTTGATATTTTGCAGCAGTGAGTTCCATATGGTTAACAACGCAATCCTTGGTCTGTACTAAACCTACCTCCAGAGTCAGCCGGCATCTGAACACTAGAGGCTGGGGTGGGGGGAGGTGGGAAGACCATGGAAGCAATTTGCTGCCATCTTGGCACAGAGAAAGAAACAGGACTATAAGGAAGTCACCCAAAGAGTGAATTCACTGCCACAGGAGGTGGTGGCAGCTACAAGCATGGATGGCTTCAAGAGGGAATTGGAGAAACATATGGAGCAGAGGTCCATCAGGGGCTGTTAGCCACAAGGTACAGATAGGAATTCTCAGGCTGGGGCAAGGAATGCTCTGTATTCTTGGTGCTTGGGGTGGGGGGCAACAGCGGGAGGGCTTCTAGTGTCCCGGCCCCACTGCTGGACCTCCTGATGGCACCTGGTATTTTTGGCCACTGTGTGACACAGAGTGTTGGACTGGATGGGCCATTGGCCTGATCCAACATTGGCTTCTCTTATGATCTTATGATCTCTTTGGTCTGGCTGCATTTGGTCCCCTGGAATTCAGATGTTGCCATTCCATACCGGGCTCTGCACCGAAGACAGCTATTGTGCTACTGTGCACCACGTGGTTTAAACCATGGAGTGCCAGAGTTCAGCAACTGGGGACCTGATGCTGGAAAGCATGGTCGCTGGCCAGTAGGTGCTTACAACCGAGATCGCTCTCCCTTGATAGGAAACTGCATTACTGGAAGCTGTCAGGCTGTGTTCCTCGTAACAGAGAGAACAAAAAGGTCACCCGGCGAAGGAGGCTTACCACACTGCCTTTTCTTTCTGGCTCTGAATGCCAGCCTCGTCGCAGGCCTGGCTGTCTCTCTCCTCTCCTGCTGTCCAGAGGAGGCATAAGAGGTTTGCAAATCTCTGAATCCCAGGCGGGTGGGCGGGAAGGGGGTAGATTTTGTCTCTTGCCTGCCGTTTTCCGATCTCACGGAACTACCATTTAACAAAATTCTGTATTTTACAAGTTAACCGTTTTGTATTTCCCCATAATATCTTAATTACAGCGATTCACACACTGAGTTTTCAGTCACAGGGTTGGCCAGCGAATACAAATCGAGTCAGCTCCTTCGCCTTTCTGTTCCTCTGCCCTCTCGTTTCTCCCTCGCTCCCACCCTCCCCATCTGGCTCTGGGTCTTTCACTTCACAAATGCCAAGGATCTGCTTTCCTTACAACTGTAAGGACCCTGTTTGTCAACGTTCTATCAATGACGCTTCCCTCTGGAGCAAACAGACGGGGCTGATCACAGCAACCTGGGAAGTCACTGCAGCTCAGCCAACAGTGGAATTGAAGACTTATTAGCAGGGGTCATTCCCTGCAGGAGCGCACAGGAGCGGTGCTCCGGCAGTAAAGAGCCCAGGGGGTGGGCACATGCAACAAGCCCCACCCCCTGCTCCCAGCAGCCCTCAGTCAGAGCAAGAAGCAGCCAGGTAAGTTGCAGAGCCCCCCCCAGCCCCCCGGCCCAAAACAGTCCAGTGGCACCTTTAAGACCAAGTTTTATTCAGGTACAAGCCCTCCCTCCTCTGCGAGAACAGATCTGCATGCTCCCCCCCCCCAATAGCTAGCAATCCAAAACAGTTCAGTGGAGCCTGAGCGGTGGGTGCTGCCTTCTGACACACTTCCGGTGATGTCAGAGGGTGTGGCATATGCAAATGAGTTATGCTAATGAGTTATGCTAATGAGCACCTGCACCTCTTTTTCTATGAAATGACCCCTGCTTATTAGTACAAAGCAACAGTCAGGACCTGACCGGTTTCTCTGTGGATAAACTGAGATATCTACTCAGGTGGGCAGCCGAGTTGGTCTGAAGCAGCAGAACAAAGCTGGAGTTCAGTGGGGGCACCTTTCACACCCACAAAGTTTCATTCAAGGTATAAGCTTTCGTGCACAGGCACACTTCTTCAGATACAACGAAATGGAAATTACCAGTCCATATGTATAGAATCATAGAGTTGGAAGGGATCTCCAGGGTCATCTAGTCCAACCCCCTGCACAATGCAGGAAGTTCACAAATACCTCCCCCCCCCAAGACACACCCCCAGTGACCCCTGTTCATTGCGCAGAAGAAGACAAAAAGCCCCTAGGATCCCTGGCCAAATTGGCCTGGAGAAAAACTGCTTCCTGACCTCAAAGTGGCAATCAGCATTTCCCTGGGCGTGTAAGAAAGGGCCACAAGAACTAGAAAACGAAGAAGAGAGGAGATTGGACTTACACCCACCCTTCACTACCCGAAGGTGACTCAGAGCATCTTACAATCCCTTTCCCTCCCCGGAACAGACATCCTGTGAGGCAATGCGCCCTCTAAGCTGTGGAGTCTTGTGAGCAAAAATTCTACTCTCTGAGCGACTGGCACGACGGTTGTGAGTGAGCTATTTGGCTACTGCACAAATTAGTTTGCTCTGGAGCCCTCCTTCCCGGGGAAAGACAAAAATGTGTGAGCCGGAAGCTAAATAATTGTGAGCTAGCTCACACTAACTCAGCTTAGAGGGAACACTGCTGTGAGGTAGGTGAGGCTGACAGAGCTCTCTCAAGAACTGCCTTTGAGAGAACAGCTCTGAAAGGACTTATGACTGACCCTTGGTATAGGTAGGTGCGCCTCAATCTCCAATCTTGACATATTTATTTTGACATATTTCCTTCACTATGTTTCCCCCCCGGAATTAAACCCAAACAAATGGCAACCGTATAAACTAAGCTTGTTATTTCTGTTTGGTCCTTGAATCTGTTAAACACCTTCATTATGCTGCATGCTAATTTACGGCTCACCCTCACTATCTGTATGGACTGGTAATTTCCATTCGTCGATCTTAAAGGTACCACTGTTTTCAAACTCTGCTCTGAGATATCTGCTCTCACACTTTTAGCCTGCCTTTCCTTCAAGGAGCTCAGGTTAGGGTATGTAGCCCTCCATCATATCCTCACAACAGCCCTGTAAGGTTCGATGAACTAAATGGCGCAAGATCACTCAGTGGGCCCACAGTTGAATGGGGGACAAAAACACTGGTGTCCTCACCTGCTTCAGCCACGCCGGTTGCTTTGAATGGAGTGCCTGGGAAACTGGGCTACGAACCAGAAAACCTCTGATTTGAATCTCAGCTATCAACCAATCAATGTTTATTTACGGTCCAAAACCAATGATCAAAGAGATACATATTCATTAGGTTCCAACAAATTTACTTTCAGCTTAAAAGATATTTAGACATATAACCTTAAAATCATTAAAAGTTTAAAAATCCATTGTATCAAAAATTATAAACTATCTACGACTGAACTAATTTTGAGTTTTGTGGAAGGTAGATAAGGGTTATGCTTGATCTGCTTTGTTGTGGAATTTTACCAGATGTGCGCAGAATTTAGCTATTTGTCTAGAGATTTGCTGATTTTCCTCTATCAAATTAATCTCAGCTATGACATAGGTGACCCTAACCTAGGGTCGCCATTCCCCCAATGGGGGCAGGAGTTTACCCACTTTCAGGGCCCCCGATTAGCCTCCACTGAGCCGGCCGGAGGAACCCTGCCCCCCAAAGAGCCCCACCTGTGCCAACGTGCCCGGTGCAATGACATCATCCGGAGGGGGTGACATCATTACGCAGGGCACGTTGCAGGGGGGACGCTCTAGCGTTTGAGGAAAAAACTCTATGGTTACCATAGTGTTTCCTCAAATGCTAGAGCGTCCCCCTACAACGTGCCCTGCGTGATGATGTCACTTCCAGGTGATGTCACCGCAGCACGCACGAAAACTCCAGGGCATGGAGAAGGACCCCCCCCACACACACACACACACAGGCAGCGAGGTAAGACCTGGAAACTGTACCCTAAGCAGTTTCCACCTCTTCGCCTTTCTATCTGCAACATGGTAGTCATCATATCATCCTACCTCCAGAGCTGTTGTTAGAGATCACCGGGACAACAGCTAGGCTCTGCTTTGAACCCTTGAAAACAGCAAGGCCAGTCTGAGTTAACAAAGATGATTAAATCATTATTGATTTAAGAACAATGCGGCGTGGAACAAAAAAAAAGGGAACAACTCGGGCAGAACTCCCGTCTCCATTTCCAGAGAAATCCAGGGGACCCGTTGCAGCAGAAACCCGGCTGTGGGCATACAGGGGTCCGGGAAGATTCTCGCGCTCCAGACTGCCTGCAAAAGTCCACCTCTCACTGAATACAAAGCGTTTCCAGGTTCCTTGCAATGAAACCAAGGAAAGGGATTTTAAAAAAAATCATTCTTTTCTCCTGCTGGGGGTGGTGGTGGTGGCAGAGATGGCTTGTACCGCAAGTCTGGGGAGGGAACATCCAAACTAAATAAACGAAGACTTGGCCGCCCAAGGCAAACATGAACGTCACCACCTCCTTCGGAAAACGGAAGGAAGAGCTTGACTTGTGCTCGGGAGGGCAGGTGGGATTTCTGAATTGTTTAGCCCCACTTCCCCAGTAATCCTTTGTGCCCCCCTTGAAAACTGAGGAAAAAGGGGGAGGTGTAGTGGTTAAGTGCGCGGACTCTAATCTGGGAGAACCAGGTTTGATTCCCCACTCCCCCACTTGCAGCTGCTTGATGACCTTGGGCAAGCCATAGTTCTGTCCGAGCTGTCCTTGAAAGAGCTCTCTCAGACCCACCTACCTACCTCACAGGGTGTCTGTTATGGGGAGGGGAAGTGAAAGGAGTTTGTAAGCCGCTCTGAGACTCCGAGTGAAGGGCGGGGTATAAATCCAATCTCCTCTCCTCAAATTGTCTCAGTGAAGGAATTCATGCCATCTCTCCTCTGACAGAGTCCTCTTTCTTTGACTGAGATTTTTAATATATATATTATTTTTAATATATATATCATTCCCTGCAGGAGCGCACTGACTGGTGATCCCTGGCCCCAAAGGCATCCGGCTGTCCTTGACTAGGCCAGGGGCTCTTCGGTCCCGGCCCCGACCTGGTAGGACTCTCTGCCGAACAACATCAGGGCCCTGCAAGACCTCGTACAATTCCACAGGGCCTGTAAGGCAGAGATGTTCTGCCAGGCTTTTTGTCAGCTAGCTGCCATGTTTTGCTTGCTCCCTTCTCTGACCCTGGCCCTGGTACTACAGCGCATGCCTCATAGCTTGCTCACTGCTCTGCCCGCTTGCCGTAAACAGCGATAGGGAAACCATGAGAACCAGTGATGCCAGACTGAGTTATCTGTCTGACCTTGTGACGGGGGGGGAGGGCTTGCGTTCCACCGCTGGTGTGGATTTTTCGGCTCTCATGGGGCACTGAGACTCTCCCGCTTATTATGTAACCTCCCGCTGGGAGAATTCCCGCCCGCACACTTGGATTTCATTTGCTTAGCCATTTGCCTCATCCTGCTATATGTAGGGATGTTTCCACCCTTTTGTTATTCCTAACAATAACTCTGTGGACATGGTAACAGACCTGTAGCCTAATAAAGCATAACGCTTCCCTGGAAACGTGTGTGGAGATTTACTTGCTGTTGAACCTGACACTTTTAATTGAGGGTAGCCATGGTTAAGACTGGCACCCTTGTCTCTCTCCTTATGGTCCCCAAGTCCCCGCCCTCCCTGCTATGCGGACAGCACTGCAGCTGGCAAAAGGGGTTGATATTGCCATCTGGACTAACTGTTATTAGTGCTTTGTGATAATTTTATTTTATGTTGACTGTATTTTATCTGTTTTTAAAGTTGTTAATCGCCCAGAACCCACATGCAGGGTTGGGTGATCCATAAATCTAATAAATATTTAATATATCATCAAATTTGACAACTTTAACTATACACACACACACACCCCAAAAAAGCTGACAAAACATCGTATGTCACCCCAAAAGATGTTGAAAAGATGGACAAGAATTACAAAGGAACTTGCTGGAAATGTAAAAAAGTAGATGGCACTTTTTATCATGTGGTGGACTTGCATCAAAATGAAAAGATACCAGAAAAATATACATGAAGAGATTTAAAATATTTTAAAAACCGAATTCCTGACGAAACCAGAGACTATGTTACTGGGAATCCTACCAAATAATATAGATAGAACCTCACAAGACCTACTTAGATATATGTTTGTCAGCTATCAGAGTAATATTTGCAATGAAATGGAAGACAGAAGCCTGACCTACAATTGAGATACGGAAAGAAAAACTAGCTGAGTATGCAACATTGGCAAAACAAAGTAATTATATAAACAAAAGACCATTGAAAGAATTTCAGCAGAAATGGCAAACTTATTACTCATATTATGGGAATAGCTAATTTTTTTGAATTTTGGAATTATCTGAATATCATATTAAAGGTGGTGAAGATATTGATTATAGTTTTACTATTTTAATTTGTATTCCACTAGTATTTAAATGTTTAGTAAGAATAAAATTTAGATTTAGACAAACAATTAAGACAATATTCAGGTTTTAATAATGATTTAATTTTAGCGAATAAGTTTGTTCAACTGTTAAAGATGTGATCTCTTTCATTGTTAATAGATGACTGCTAACATTAGGAAAATTCTTGTTTATCCTTTTAAAGAGAATCTATCCCAAAATATTGTAATATTGATGTTTTATTGTCTGCTCCTATGTTTGAAATATGTAATACATCTGATTTTACTTGTATGTAACAACTTGTAATGTTTGATAAACTTGATGAATCTATATTTCCCCTACCCCTTCTTCCCTTTTGTATCCCACTTTTTGGAGAAGATAAAAAAAAATTAAAAAGATGACAAAACATACAACTTTAGCAAAAAAAGGGTATTTTTAACATGGTTCAAACTTCAACTGAATATGGTTAATTATACTACACCATGTGGACTGGTTCTCATCATCACTCTCATCTCTTCGAAGTGTTGCAAGTAAATCATCAAGTAAACCTCCATTATTTTACCCATCCACTCGCTATTTTCTGGAGTCTCTCTTGATTTCCAATACCATGCAAAGATTAAACTTGTGGCAGTGCAGTGATTAAGTTTAAGATTATATGTCTTAATTGATTGTTTTTTTCTTTGAAATTCCAGAAACAAAATTTAATAGCATGCATTTTCCGATAGGTAACTGCCCTCAAACAAAACCACCACATATGGACAAAATACCAGGTTCTTTCTTACCAAACCAACATGAACCTGAACATGAATTATATACTTTAGCAGTTAATTTTGGCATTAGATAAAGCCGATGTACCTTTGAACATGAATTCGCTCTAAAATTTAAACAGACTGTGAACCTTAATCCTCCCATTAATACGAATTCCCATACTTCAGTTCAGGGTTCATTTTGTAGAAAGAGAGGTACAGGAGCTCATTAGCATAACTCATTAGCATAACTTATTTGCGTATACCACACCCCCTGACATCACCAGAAGTGTGTCAAAAGGCAACACCGACCACTCAGGCTCCACCCCAAAAATCTCCAGCATAATAGTTATATATAGTGCTGGCTTGTTACTTCCGGAATGCCGTTCCTGCTTGAAATGACCCCTGCTTCAGTTGATATTTCATATCCTACTCCTAAATTCCACTTATGTTTAAACTTCAGGATCTCTGTTGTTTCTTGCCTGATTACTTTTTCTGTAAAGCTTAGAAAATAAATGCTTTAGATGTTGAATCATGGTTTTATTGAAATCAGTTGTTTGCCTTAAGTTAGTATGATTATGAATTAGACTCGTTAAATTAGACTCAACCTTTCATTGTAGTCATGCCATAGTATCTGACCATTAATTTTCCTATAAGCAGTTAGAGTACTATAAGAGTCCAATTTACTTGCTACCCCTTTGGACAAAGATGCAAATCTTTGAATCTTTTGAAGCGAATCTAAGGCCCTGTTCACACGAGGCGTTTTGGGCCGGGAGAGGGACAGATCAGGGCCGCATCAAACGGGCGCGATCACACAGCAACATCTGGCAATCGTGCCGTGGCCGTCCCCGATCCGTCCCAACCGCCCGAAACGCGCATCAAAGAAGAACCACCTACCTGGGTGGTTCAATTGAATGGGCCGCGGCAAATGCGGCCGTGGGATCGCCGGCGCGTCTTTTCGCCGGCGCATCCCCTGCCCCCTGCCGTAATGCGCATGCTCGAGCATGCGCAGTTTGGCAGCCTCCCCCTCCCACTCGTCTCTTCCTCCCTGGCATCTGATCGTGCCGGGGAGCGATGCACCGCGGCTGAGGGGATCCGTGGGATCCCACCGCGGTGTCTCAAGTTTGGTGCGGCTCTGATTAGCTGTCCCGTGTGGCAGGGACCTAAGTCTCTCACAGCTGAAGCAAACAGTGAAATCACCAGAGATAATATCTTCTTATATCTATCCCAAATTACTCAAAGGCTATTACTGGATTCCTTCAATATACACCGTTTTTCTAATTTTCAGAGTGGCCCATACAAAAGCTCTTATTGGCATTTTTACTTTAGTTTGCTCAACTGATATCTTAGTTGAACCATTTTCTTTCTTTTTTTGGTATTTTTGCATTTTTGTGCATATGTGTGTGTGCCCATGCCTGGAAGTCATAGTGACCTCCGGTGACTCCAACTGGGGCACTGAGGACATTCAGAGAAGTGGCTTGATAGCCTGCCTCTGCCTCCCGGACTGATATTCTTTTGAGGGTCCAGGGGTGGCCCTGCTTAGCTTCTGAGATATTACAAGATCAGGCTTGCCTGGGCTATCCAGGTCAGGGCAGCTGAATCATTTTCTAAGCTTACCCATGCTGATAACCAAGTGTACTTGCTTGCATCATGATATACCTTTATATTTGGAATACTAAACCCCCCTTCAGACCTCTTGGCCTGGGCTGTCATTTAATCGTAGGGCATTTACACCTCTCCAAATGAGTGCATTCATTATATTTTGCCCCTCCTTCAGTATCTTGTCCTCTATTACTATCAGGATGTTCAGTAGAAGGTAAGTTAATTTGAGAATTATCATCATTGTGATGGCATTAATCCAGTCTAGAATTGAAAGATTATAATTTTCCCATATTGAACGTTTTTATTTAATGTCAGCAATTACTAAAATTGTCTTCGGTCATCCTTGAGGTATCTTGTCTGATCTTTACACTGAAATCAGAGACATAACTACCCTTCAAGTTCATCTTTTTTGGCCAGTTTGAAGTATCCATTTCCAATAGGGCACAATTAAATGGCATTATTATGGTTTTGTCAACTTTTATCTTATAGCCTGACACTTCCAAGAGTAGATCAAATATAGTACTTAAATTATTACTAGATTCCTTGATCTCCGTTAAGAAAATTACAATATTGTCTGCAAATAATATTACCTTGTACTGAGAAGCTCCTGTTTTCAAACCAAATATTAAATCCAGATAACGTACTGCTATTGCTAAGACCTCAATGCAGAATAAGGCCGATAGTGGACATCCCTGCTTTACACCTCTATTTAATGAAAACGGTCTTGATCAGTACTTGGTCCACTGCTTTTTAACTTGTTCATTAATGATTTGGAGTTGGAAGTAAGCAGTGAAGTGGCTAAATTTGTGGATGATACGAAGTTGTTCAGGGTGGTGAAAACCAGTGAGGATTTGTGAGGCACTCCAAAGGGATCTGTCAAGGATGGGCAAGTGGGCATCAACATGGCAAATGGGGTTCAATGTGGCCCCCATTGGAGCCATAAATCCTAAATATAAATACACATTGATGGGGTGTGAACTGGCAGAGACTGATCAAGAGAGAGATCTTGGAGTTGTAGTAGATAACTCACTGAAAATGTCGAGACAGTGTGTGACTGCAATAAAGAAGGCCAATGCTATGCTGGGGATTATTAGGAAGGGTATTGTAAACAGATCAGCCAATATCATAATGCCCCTATATAAATCAATGGTGAGACCTCATTTGGAATACTGTGTGCAGTTCTGGGCACCACACCTTAAAAAGGATATTATAGCTTTGGAAAAAGTGCAGAAAAGGGCAACTCGAATGATAAAAGGGTTGGAACACTTTCCCTATGAGGAAAGGTTAAAGCACTTAGGGCTCTTTAGCTTGGAGAAAAGACGACTAAGGGGTGACATGATCGAGGTTTATAAGATTATGCATGGGAAAGAGCAGGTAGAGAAAGAGGTACTTTTCTCCCTTTCTCACAATACAAGAACCCGTGGGCACTCCATGAAATTGCTGAGCGGTCGGGTTAGAACGGATAAAAGGAAGTACTTCTTCACCCAAAGAGTGATTAACACATGGAATTCACTGCCACAGGAAGTGGTGGCGGCTACAAGCATGGACGGCTTCAAAAGGGAATTAGATAAGCATATGGAGCAGAGGTCCATCAGTGGCTATTAGCCACAAGGTATAGATAGGGGCTCTGGGGCAAGTGATGCTCTGTTTTCTTGGTGCTTGGGGGGGGGTCAACAGTGGGAGGGCTTCTAATGTCCTGGCCCCACTGGTGGACCTCCTGATGGCACCTAGTATTTCTGGCCACTGTGTGACACAGAGTGTTGGACTGG
>NW_015167118.1:192526-197090 GCF_001447785.1 Gekko japonicus | reverse complement strand
AAATTGCAAGTAGATAAATAGGTACCACTACAATGGGAAGGTAACAGCGTTCCGTGCGCCTTGGTGTTTAGTCATGCCGGCCCCATGACCACGGAAATATCTTCGGACAGCGCTGGCTCTTCGGCTTTGAAACAGAGATGAGCACCGCAACCCTAGAGTCGGATTCGACTGGCTTTCGAGCAAGGGAACCTTTACCTTTAAACTTTGGAAGTAAGTTAATGGCTTTTTGTTAGATAATATATTTACAATATATTTAATAGTTGTAGTATATGTGTCTAATTTTCTATTTCTTTTATGTTTACAGCAATTGTGTTCTGGTCTTTATTTCATATTTTGTATATGTATAATTGTATATATTTTTACATATTAGCCAATATGTTCTATTTGCATTAGACCTCTGAGGAAGGCCTGTGAAGGCCGAAACGCGTTAGGTCTATTTCATCAGCCTTTGTATTTTTATATTTGTATATGAGGTATGAATGGGCCCTTACTTGTGATTTTAATTTGTGTTTAATAAATACATGTATATTTTTGTATGTTTCATAATTAGATTTTTAGAGTTGGCCCTCTTCCATTCTTGACTAACCTGTTTAGGTTCTGAATTCAAGGTTTTAGGTTCAGGGTTTTTTTCCCTTTCCCCCTTTTTCCCCTTATTGATTAGTTTGGGATTTTAGCTGAAATGGCCACTGTGTGACAGAGTGTTGGACTGGATGGGCCTTTGGCCTGATCCAACATTGCCGTCTCTTATGTTCTTATAAATCACATTATGCACAGACAAGCATGCTGAAGAAGTTGCATACATTGTTTTGGCCCACATATTAAACCGGCCCCCACACCCATCAGCCGCTATACTTTCCAAAAGGAATTTATGCTCAACTGAATCAAAAGCCTTTTCTGCATCCAAAAATAAATGTGCCGCTTTGATATTTTTCTTTTTTTTTAACATAATGACTTAAGCTAACAAGTTTGCTAATATTTGTTATTGCTGAACACCAAGGGGTGAAGCCTAATTTGTCTTCATTAGTATACCTTGATATGACTCACTTTAATCTATTTGCTAGTATTATTTATTCTACAACCACAATTTAAGAGGCTAAAAGGTTCATATGAGCCTACTTGTGTTTGGTCCCTCCTTGGTTTTAAGATTACTATAATTTTAAATTCAGTCCATGATGCAGGTAACAATAAAGCAGCAAAGATGTATAGAGGGTCATAAAGGGCTTGCCACCACATCTATAAAACTGATAGATCTTGGCTCTGAATCCGTCAAGTCCAGGGGCTTCATTCTTCAAGAGTTTTTTTTAACAACTTCCTTAATATTGCTTAAACTTATAGGCTGATCTGAGACATCTTTATCTTCCTCTGATAACTTAGTTATCTTCAGGTTTGATATAAAACTATTAATCTTGCTTCACTGAGGAGTTTTTGAAGAGTATAAATTCATATAAAAATCCTCAAACTCTTCTTATAATCTCCTCAGTTCTATTCTTCTCTTACCTATTTGTAATGGCCATGATAATATTACTCTCTCTCTCATTCTCTGAACTTGAAATGCAAGTAATTTATTACCCAACTTTTAAAAAAGCCCTGGCAAGCAAAAATCAAAATTGTATTCACTCTTCTAAGTTCATATTCCTCCAAAGAAGAAGAGGAGTTGGTTTTACACCTTGCTCTTCACTACCCAGGGGAGTCTCAGAGCGGCTTACCTTCCCTTCCTCTCCCCACAACAGACACTCTGTGCGGTTGGTGGGGCTGAGAGAGCTCTGAGAGAACCGTGACTGACGCAAGGTCATCCAGCTGGCGTCATGTGCAGGAGTGGGGAATCAAACCCGGTACTCCAGATTAGAGTCCGCCAGTCTTAACCATGACACCAAGCTGGCTATACCAAGCTGAAGTTAAAGCTGTTTTAATGTCTTTTGTCTCTTTCCATGTTTTACAGCTTTGGACATTTATTTTAAATGTAATAACTTACTAAATGTAATAATTTATTAAATGTAATAATAATTTAACATAGTGTGCCTGGAATAGGCTCAGCCCCATACCACACACACACACACACAGAAATGGAGGTCTATGCCCTTGCTTGGAGGCAAGCACACAGTGTACCAGGATATCTACAGATCAAAGCACGGCTAAAGACACGGGAGTGGGAACTGGCGTAACAGTTGGCAAACTGAATGGGAAATGAAAGCAGACATACCGGAAATGCCTAAGTCGTTCTCTCTTTTGCAGAACAACACGGAGTTACTCAGAACTAGAGAGGAAACACTGGTGACCACATGTCAGGCCAGGAGAAGCAGCACAAGGGAGATTCAAACAAGTAGCCCAAGCGAGTTGCAAGCTGAGACTTCTTGAAATGCGGCCTCCCTCCCCTTCCTTGCCCTCACCGCAACCCCGGAT
Source organism: Gekko japonicus (assembly GCF_001447785.1). Taxonomy (NCBI): domain Eukaryota; kingdom Metazoa; phylum Chordata; class Lepidosauria; order Squamata; family Gekkonidae; genus Gekko; species Gekko japonicus. The sequence continues at coordinate 194,690 of NW_015167118.1, read as the reverse complement.
CGCTCTTTTGCGAGACTGACTACACAATCGGGGGGTTCTCAAACTAAGATCGGTCTCCTTCCACTTCATTTAAGGCAATTCTAGCATACTATTCACAAATAATGCTTCACACTTCGAGCCTCATCACATCTAGATTGGGAGAAGTCAGTCTGCCCCCTGCCCGCTCCAGATGGTGGCCCATACTCCTCCCTGATTGGTCTTGGATGTGACCTGGTTAGGGCACAGTTGGTGACGGGGACTATGCCAGTTTGGCGTAGTGGTTAAGAGCGGCTCAGTCTGGAGAACCGGGTTTGATTCCCCGCTCCTCCACCTGCAGCCAGCTGGGTGACCTTGGGTCTGTCACAGTTCTCTCAAGAGCAGTTCTCAAAAGACCTCTCTCAGCCCAACCTACTTCACAGGGTGTCTGTTGTGGGGAGAGGAACGGAAGGAGATTGCAAGCCGCTCTGAGATGCCGAGGGAAGGGCGGGGTATAAATACAACTCTTCTTCATGTCTGTATGGTAGACCTTCTCTGAAGGCTCCAGTTAAACTGTCAAAGTCAGGAGACAATCCTGGCTGCCTCTCTACTCCAGGGGCCCCCAACCTTTTTGAGCCTCTGGGCACCTTTGGAATTCTGACAAAGAGCAGGGGGCACAATCACAAAATGGCTGCTGCAGGAGGTGGAGCCAACCACAAAGTGTCAGGGATCGAGGCTACATCTATACACTATCAGTAACGTGTGGGTGCCATCTGTGGGCCACTAAATCCGTAGGTCTGGTCCACACGGAGGCGAAACAGATTTCCCCACAAACCTGGGTAACTCCCCAGGGTTGCAGGAAAATCTGAATATTTTTTTAAAAAAACCTCTCTCCCAAACTAAATTAGAATGCATTTATCTCCAGCAGTCAGCAACAGCACCGGGGCTCCGCAACAGGCCCACCTGTGGCAGCTGCGCAGGCCAAGGAGTCCCCCCATGAGTATCGCGGGCCCACACTTGTGCAACTCTAATGGTAACTCTTCAACATTTCAGGCAGAAGCTCAGCTTAACAAGGATGCCTCCTAATCTGCACAGCCAATCAGAAGCCCTGCTGGGGGAAAGCCCCACCCAGCCCTGCCCACTTCCTAAGAACTCTTGGCGGGTGCTGGTGGATGCCATGGCGCCCGCGGGCACCATCTTGGGCACCCCTGCTCTATTCTGTCATCAGGGACTCCTCCTTTTTAAGTCAATGTGCTGGTATTCAGTACTGACAGCATATGTGCCATCCAAAAACACGTGCTAAAGAAATCCACACCATCGATTTTGTCCATGGGGGGGGGACGGGGGGAGCTGACTGAGAGAGAGGCCATGCTGCGGAAGCTGGCGATCCTCAGAAAGGAAGAACAAGCCAAAATGGAACTGAGAACCATTCCCAAATCAAGGTCCGGGGAACTAGCGAAGCTTCTCCTCCAACCCCTCAGTTTTGCTACAGATCAGAGACGGGGAATGAACCGCTGATCCCTGACACTCAGTGTCGACTCCCGGCCAGCAATAACAACCACCCTGCAAGGTAGGCGAGGCAAAGAGACGGCGAGCATCCCAACTGAGCAGGGAATCTGAACCCGGATCTAATAGCTCAGCTCTGTGTATTCCTCCGTGCTGGGCAAAACAACACACACATCCAGCAGAGCTACTTACGCCACGCGATGGTCAGCGCTACTCAGGAGTAAGAACTTCAAGACGAAACCCAGCGCAGCTTGTCAGCACAGATGGGGAAGATGTGTCAGTTGTGGCAGGCACTGAACTACGGGCGCTTTTATCCCAGAATTTTACCCACGAGGGGCAGGTGCAAGATGGGTGCAAGCAACACCTCCCCGACTAAGTGGCACCCTCCCTGACGCCTTCCCCTGAAGCCCTGCCTGGGCCAGCAAGAGCCGTCCGCCTCCGAGCGGCTGCGTCTTCCCCTGAGGCTATGTCAATTAACCTGGAACATCTGCACCCTGCCCACACCCCTGGCTCAACCAGCCACGCGCAGAAGAGTTGCTCTAGGCCAGAGAAAGAAGCAGAACAGGAGAGGGATGGTTTAACATAAGAACATAAGAGAAGCCAATGTTGGGTCAGGCCAAAGGCCCATCCAGTCCACCACTCTGTGTCACACAGTGGCCAAAAGCGTCAGGTGCCATCAGGAGGTCCAGCAGTGGGGCCAGGA
>NW_015167118.1:181779-192331 GCF_001447785.1 Gekko japonicus | reverse complement strand
GTGAATCAGGCCCCCAAAGACTTAAAATGATGTTCCCCACAGTTGTTGTGTTAAAAAACATATTGTACAGTTTGGCCTCACTATGCATGACTAGGTTCTGCTGAGCAGGAAGAAGTCACTTCAAGGGCTCAGCAGAACTGAGGCTGACACATTCTCCACTTATTGTGAGAGGGAGCCCCATGTCATAATCATATAATCATTTTTTCTGTGTTCATTTTGCACTACTATAACTATGTGATGCCTTTATACCTACATATGCTGGCTTGTAACCTACCACTCTGCTCAGCTAAGTCAGAAGCCTGCTTCCAGACTAAGGAGCATTCCTCCGGAAGAAGGGCTGGTCCTCCTGCGAAACAGGCTCCCTAGACTGGTGGAAGGCTTCCAACTTTGTTAAGTAGAGTGGTAGGATGTGAACAACTGTTTTAACTGGAGTTCAGTAAGAGTCAATAAATGCCTTTGGTTAGACAAACAGTTAGTGCCATAACATATATGTAATATACAAGGTTAAAAGTAACAGCATTATGGCATCTCTCTGTATGTGCTTTCTATATCATAAGAACATAAGAACATAAGAGATGCCAATGTTGGATCAGGCCAAAGGCCCATCCAGTCCAACACTCTGTATCCCACAGTGGCCAGAAATACCAGTGCCATCAGGAGGTCCACCAGTGGGGCCAGGACATTAGAAGCCCTCCCACTGTTGACCCCCCCCCCAAGCACCAAGATGACAGAGCATCACTTGCCCCAGAGTCCCTATCTATACCTTGTGGCTAATAGCCACTGATGGACCTCTGCTCCATATGCTTATCTAATTCCCTTTTGAAGCCGTCCATGCTTGTAGCTGCCACCACTTCCTGTGGCAGTGAATTCCAAGTGTTAATCACTCTTTGGGTGAAGAAGTACTTCCTTTTATCCGTTCTAACCCGACCGCTCAGCAATTTCATGGAGTGCCCACGGGTTCTTGTATTGTGAGAAAGGGAGAAAAGTACCTCTTTCTCTACCTGCTCTTTCCCATGCATAATCTTATAAACCTCGATCATGTCACCCCTCAGTCGTCTTTTCTCCAAGCTAAAGAGCCCTAAGCGCTTTAACCTTTCCTCATAGGGAAAGTGTTCCAACCCTTTTATCATTCGAGTTGCTCTTTTCTGCACTTTTTCCAAAGCTATAATATCCTTTTTAAGGTGTGGTGACCAGAATTGCACACAGTATTCCAGATGAGGTCGCACCATTGATTTATATAGCGGCATTATGATATTGGCTGATCTGTTTACAATACCCTTCCTAATAATCCCCAGCATAGCATTGGCCTTCTTTATTGCAGTCACACACTGTCTCGACATTTTCAGTGAGTTATCTACTACAACTCCAAGATCTCTCTCTTGATCTGTCTCTGCCAGTTCAGACCCCATCAACGTGTATTTATCGTTCGGATTTTTGGCTCTCTCACGCTCGCATGCACCCCTGCATGGGGGGGAGGGGGGGCAAAGCTGCAGAAGAGGAATCCGGGAGCAACCTTACATGCCATTTCATTAAGACTGCTGTATGGGAACGCATCACCCACATGCATGTGTGGACAGGCCACACAGAGGGGAGGGGGGAGATGTAAATGAGCAAAAGGAAGCAGAAACTGTGGCAAAGTGCATATGTGTGGTACAACACCTGGGCATGTTTTTAAAAAACACCAGATGGAGGATTCTGGGTCCACTGGGTCTGTTTTGGAAACAGGACCAGATTTTACTTGATTCCCAAACAGAAACAACAATAACCCTGCAAGGTAGGTGAGGCAGAGAGACTGCGAGCGTCACCACTGAGCAGGGATCTGAACCATCCACAGGAATGGCCACAGGAATTCATAATTTTAAAAGGGGATTAGATCGATTCATGGAGGATAGGCAGCTCCCAGCCATGGTGACTGAGGGGAACCTCCATGTTCAGCATTCAACCTCTGAATCCCAGTGCCAAGAGGCAACATTACAGGAAGGCCCTTGACCTCTAATCCCTGCTGTTGGCCCTCCAGAGGAACTGGTTGGCCACTGTGTGAGACAGGATGCTGGACTAGATGGACCCTCACTGGTCTGATCCAGCAGGGCTCTTCTTACATTCTTACTCCAAAATCCAGAGAGAAATTTGGAAGATGGAAAATTTAGAAGCACACAGGACAAGGTCTGGTACATCATCCCAACTGCGAGGAACCCATTTTTCTTCACACTGCACACAATGCGCACGCAAGCCAAAAGACCAAAAGCATCAGAGATTAAAAGGACGGGGGAAATCAGCCTCCCAATTCCGCTAAAGCATACAAAATATATCAGGAGCAGAATTGTGGTCACTTGCCGTTGTATAAACGACATCCAGTCCCACGTCTGCCACGAAAAGGCCCCTACCCCCCCCCTGTCAGTCTCGGAGATGCCGGGGGGGGGACACACACACACACACACAAAAGCAACAATTCCCGCCCCCAGTCTATTTTTTGCCAGGCAATCCGCTTTGCCAGCCAACCTTTTAAGTCTCTGAGGCTCTTCGTGCAAATTGGGTGCAACACCAATGAAAGAGGCTTAAGAGCTTTCAAGCTGGGGGGGGGGGAGCCACCCTGCAAGAACAGCCGGCAAGGCAATTAATCCCCCCCCCTCCGCTTGCGTGTGGGAAGGCACTCAGGCAGAGTGGGGGGGGGGGAGAGGCTTCGAGAAAAGTAAATCTTAATGGAAGATGGTGCTGCTTTTACCCCGTACATGGATGCCCCTCCTGCTCATGGAGAAAACACCTTGCACACACACAAAAAAAACCCCAGCAGGCAGGCATAGACAGAATGGCATCAGGACCAGGGGTTTTCAGTTGCGTTTTTAACAATACACTGCCGTACGAACAAAATAGGATTGCCAGCCTCCAGGTGGGGCCTGGGGATCCCCCGCTTTTACAACTGATCTCCAGCCAACAGAAATCAGCTCCCCTGGAGAAAATGGCTGCTTTGGGGGTTGGGCTCTGTGGCATTGGACCATGCTGAGGCCCCTCCCCTCCCCAAACCCCGCCCTCTCCTGGATCCACCCCCAAAGTCTCCAGGTATTTCCCAACCCAAACCTGGCAACCCTAGAACAAAAGCTGTGGCAAAGCCCACACAAATCGATTCTGCAATGAAGTCTACAGCCCATTTTGCATCTAGCATTCGCTCAGCTGTTTTACCAAACCCACAATGGAACAAAGATTCCCCTCTACACTGCATGCCGCTTTCACTTTCTTTGATGGTCGGATTTTATTATAGCCTCCGCACTGCATGCTGGTTTCACTTCCTTTTAAGCCCAAAAAAAAGATAATTGATCTGAGTTGGTGGGAAAGAGCAAAATTAGAATCAAGATTTGCTAAGGGTTTTTATGAAAAGCCAACTAAAATAGATAAAATATTGATCTGTACTGATGATAATCTTGTTAAGAACCTGTACGTTACAATGTTAGAAATTAAAACCCAAGATGAAGTGGTTAAATGCTCTATGGTTCAATGGGCTCAAAATTTGGGGCATAATATTGATTTAGATCAATGGTCTAAGATATGGAAAACAAATATAAAAATTACCAAAGCAATTTCTTATAAAGAAAACATTTTTAAAATGTTCTATAGATGGTATATTACACCAGATAAGTTATCCAAATTTTATCCTAATATGTCAAATGATTGTTGGAAATGTCAACAAAATGTTGATTTTTTCTTTCATATGTGGAGGACTTGTGAGAAAAGTAAAAAGTTTTGGGCTTGGATACATAAAATATTACAAAAGATTTTAAAAAGTAACATACCGTTTCTACCAGAATTGTTTTTATTGAATATACTTCCAGAAAACTGTATAAAGCAAGACTCTTATCTTGTTTTACATGTAGTTACGACTGCTAGAATATTATATGCTAAATATTGGAGATGAAAGGAGCTACCGTCCAAAGAAGAAATAACAAACTACTTGAAACCGCTGAAATGGATAAATTAACTTTAATTTTGAAAGGACATAAAGAAGAAAGCTTTGAAAACACATGGTCAAGACTTTACAGATGGATTGAGGAATACATTAAATGAAACGTGAACACAACCGAAATAGAGGACGAGAGTATCTATAATGAAATGTGCAAAAGTTATATTTAATATTACAAGATGTAGAAACATACTTTTTATTGAGAGATGTATGGATAACTTATCAGATAACTCAAAGAGTCGGAGAGTCTACCACTGAATGTTTATATGTACTATTGTTTGTTTTTGTTTGTCTTTGTCTGTCTGCTATAAAATAAAAATTATTTACACCGAGTGTGGTTTTAAGCCACAAAGGAGCGAAATGCTAGATGTAGAATGGGCCTACATGTTCTCTGGGATGCAAACAAGAGTAGACGGCAGGAAAGAGCAAACCCACAACACAGTAAAAGGAGCGGAGCGTGTGCTGCTTGAACAGTTCAATCTTACTGCACTTCCTTTTCAAACCTGGAAAGACTCCAGCTGAATCAGACCACAGGTCCCAGTGAGTCCAGCATCTCGCTGCCAGCAGGCCGATGACACTAGGAAGGCCACGAACAGGCCACAGTCAGTAATCGACCTGCACCTGTCATTCAGAGGTACGCTGCGCTGTATACGGAGGCTCCATTCCACCAGCTGGAGGCCAAATAATCTACCACAGATATCTCTAAAACCATTTTCCAGTTTAAAAAAGAGCCCTGATGTGTTAGGACGATGGCTCACTGTGACTCCGACATCCTCTTTTCCCCACAGTGACCAATCAGATGCCCTTTGGCATCTAATCATTCAAAGGTAGACTGCCTCTGAACCTGGAGGTTTTGCTGGACCATCCTGGCCTTCAGCAGTCCTCTCCTCCTTTGCAGACTCATAAAAAAACAAAACCCACTTCAGAAGCCATCCGCCTGAAGCTGGGCAAATCCCCAGCTACCAGCCTCTTGAAGAATGAGTGGGGGAACCCCCCCCCCATTACCATAGTGTTTAATATTTGTGTTGCCCGGACATGTTTGTAAGCTGCACAGAGTGGTCAGGCTACCAAAAGTTCAAAATAACACTTCCCTGAAACAAAAAAAGGGGGCAGATCGTAAGGCACAATGCGGCATATTCATAAAGTCTGGTGTTTGATCTTTCACCATATGGAATCTGGGCCAAACTATATCTGAGATGTATTATTTGGTTCTACAAAGCAGTCGGGGGGGGGGAGGCCTATAGAAATCAGAGCCCACTCGCCCCCCACACCGCTCCCCAGATCACAGCCCCGCCCCCCTCAGCGGCCATAAGCCCCTATTGGGTAAACCGAGCACCTAACTTTCGCTGACCACACAGCCATGGGCGAGCATTTTCATATACATGAAGCTGCCGTCTACTGAATCAGACCCTTGATCCTTCAACATTGGTATTGTCTACTCGGACCGGCAGCCGCTCCCCAGGGTCTCAGGCAGAGGTCTTTTCCCATCCCAGTTTGGTGCAGCGGTTAGGAGCGTGGACTCTAAGCTGGGAGAACCGGGTTTGATTCCCCACTCTTCCGAATGCAGCTGCCGGTGTGGACTTGGGTCAGTCACAAGTTCTCTCAGAGTTGTTCTCTCAGGAGCAGCCTTCAAAAGAGCTCTGTCAGTCTCACTACCTCACAGTGTGTCTGCTGTGGGGAAGGGGAAGGAGATCGCAAGCCGCTGTGAGATGCCTTCGTGTAGTGGAGGGCGGGGTATATATCTGATCTCCTCTTCTTCCGTTGCCTGACCCTTTAACTGGAGATTCTGGGGATAGAACCTGGGACCTTCTGCATGCAAAGCAGAGACTCTAGGACTAAGCCAAGGCTCCACTGAGGCTCCCCCCTGCCCAGCATTGGGTGCGTTCAGACGGGCCGTTTAGTCCGCTTTTGGCCCGCCTCAGAAACAGATTTATCTGCACAATCATACAATCAACATCTGCCTCTCGTCCCTAGCCGTCGCTTTCTGGTTCAAAACCACTTTAATCCGGAGTATTTTGATACCGGGTCCCAAAGTGGTGTTTTCCTGATCCGGTTCCAGACGCATTTCCCCCTGTGTGATCGCTCCTCCGGTGTCGAGCCACTTCCGGTTTAACCCCCCTCCCCGCTCGAAAGCTGCCCAAGGTTTCCGCTTTTCGTCCACCATTTTTTAAAGCGTTCGTGGTGTGCGCATAGGCGGAGGTCCGCCACCACGTTATTAAAAACAATGTTTAAATGGTACCTAGTTTTAGCCTTTAGATGAGTTTGGGATCTCACAGAGGCCATTTTCGGGGTAAACGTTTAAAGGGAAGTGTTCCTTTAAATGGAAGTACAGCAGTCGGGTTGAAGTGGAAATCGCTGTTCTGCGCACGCACGAAAATCTTAGTTGTACAGATGGCTGCCTGTGCGCATGCCCAAACTGAGAGAGAGAGAAAAACAACACCAAGGCACACTCCCATGTGTGGACGGCGGGGAGCGATGTGGCTGCGCAGCGATCCAGAGCAAGGAGGTGAGTGTGATCGCGATTCTCCAGGTTAAAAAAGACGGCATCAGGGCCGGAGCAATTCAAACCGCTTCCAGCACGCTTTCTGACCACACCCTGTGTGGCCCTGATCTGGAACAGCTCCCCCCCCCCCTTCCAGACTGCTTTTTCAGTCTGAGAAGCCGGCACAGTGTAATGCAGAGGTGTCGAACTCATTATTCACGAGGGCCAGATCTGACATAAATGTCACTTTGTCAGGCCGGCCACGTGTGCCATAAAACGTCATGCCAGGTACCAGAGACAGAAACTGCATAAAGGACAGCAGCTGGTAAGCTCCGAGTTGGTGTACCCTCAACTGCAAAGTCCCACGGGCTGGGAAAACCCGCAGAGGCGGACTGAAGAGGCGGCGGTGCAGTGCTGGGCCGATGCTCCCACACTGCTTGGCTGCTGCAGACAAGGTCAGGTCATTCTGCCGCACTGAAGCCACAATGGAGCGGCTCCGCCCACTCCCCCCCCCAGCTCTCCCTCCCTTGCATCAGTTGCTCGCGGGCAGCATAAGAGCCCCGGATGGGCCTTACGTCGGACAACCCTGGTGCAAGGGCTCCGGGAGACCCAGACTCAGTCCCTCAATCGGCCACAACGTCCGCGGGGAGATCTCTGGCCACTCCCTCCCCAGCCCTGCCCACCTCATAGGGCTGTTTTGTGCATAAAGCACGAGACGGGAGGATCGTACAGATGCCTCTGCTCAGGAGGAGGGCAGGATCAAAATGGAATGCACCAAAGTAAGAAACTAGTGACGTTACCCATAAGTCTCTGCAGAACGGGTGCTGTTCTTTGGAGTTTCCTTCTTTGGCTGGAGAGAGCAAAGGAAACGCAAGGGAATTCGTGATGCTTTCGAAAACAAGGCCCTGACTCCAGGGGGGCAAAATCCACCCTTTTGCCAAGACAACGGAAGGAGGAAGAGGAGGAGGAGGAAGAATAATAAGAAGATGACATTGGATTTATGCCCCGCCCTTCACTACCCGAAGGGGTCTCAGAGCAGCTTACAATCTCCTTCCCCTCCCCACAACAGACACCCTGTGAGGTAGGCGGGGCTGAGAGAGCTCTGACTGAGTACTGCTCCTGAGAGAACAGCTCTGGGAGAACTTGTGGCTGACCCAAGGTCACACCAACAGCTGCATGTGGTGGAGAGGGGAATCAAACCCGGTTCTCCCAGATTAGAGCCCGCGCTCCTAACCGTGACATCAAATTCAAGAACCCAGCACCATCACCTAGGCGGGGCAGAGCTTTTGACGATTTCCTTGTGAAGAATGTATTTAAGGGCATGTGAATTCTTTAACTGCCCTTTGTGTGGGGCACTCTACGCATGCTCAAGGACATCTCCCAGCCTTCTCTACATCATGCATAATTGCATCTCCCTCTGGGCCCACTGTTATATTGTTAATAATTATGTTTAGCACGCTCATCAGTCTTCAAAGCACTTCTTATTCATTACCACTTGTGAGCCTTGGAGCAATCCTTTAAGGCAAGCCATATTATAGATGGGGGGACAGAGGCAGAGACGAAAACAGCCAGGCTAAGGTCGCCAAGCAAGGTTGTTGTTGTTTTTTCTTGGTGTGCGCCTCTAAGTACCATGATGGCGCTGCGGCAGTAGGACCTACGGGGCAAAGTGTGCCTCAATCTCTTGGCATTGCACCTTGGGAGCGGCACTACTTGAGCCCCATTGCTGGACGGGGGCCCCGGGGGGGAACTGCCACAGCCGGATCCCTCCTAGCCACCGTGGGACAGGCCACACCATACGGAGCTTGCCAGTGCGCACCTGCTGGGTGAGGAGCCAAAACCGGAAAAACCGCCAAGCAAGTTTTGTGCAACAAGGGTAAGATCGAAACTGGCAGCCTTCTGGAATGGAGTTCACAGCCTCCATGCTATGCCAGGGTCCCATTTCAATCTATGTTGGAATATTTTGGGGGGTATTTTTGCATCTGTGTGTGCACGCATGCACCCGTGTCTGGAATTCATGGAGACCTCTGGCAACTCCTACTGGGGCACGGAGGACATTCAGAGAAGCGCCTTGATAGCCTGCCTCTGCCTTCCGGCCCTGGTATTCTTTGGAGATCTCCCATCCAAATACTTGCCAGAGTCAGTCCTGCTTAGCTTCTGAGATCTGACGAGATCAGGTACGTTGGGATTTTTGAGCCTCTGTTAGCCCCACTGAGAATTTGGAAATCTAAATGTTTTAATTAAAAAATATACCACACGAAGGAAAGGTCTACCAACCGTTACCCGCCATGACCGCTTGACAGAACCTTCATGTGCAGAAACAGCGTATCTTTGAATACCAGTGGATGTACAACAGGAAGAGGGGAGATGAATTCACACACAATTGGCAGGCTTTGTGGTTGGAAACAGGATGTGCAAGCAGATGGTCCCTTGGCCTGATCCAGCATAAACAATGAGTGAGACACGGGAGACAGGACTATTAGCCAGAATTGCTCCATGGACCCTCCAGTCTCAGAAGCAGTCTACCACTGAATCTCAGGCACTGAGTTTCACAGAGGCTAGCCGAAGTCTGAAGCAGGACTCTGGACCAAGTCAGACTTTGGTCTGATCCAGCACGGTTCTCCATAGGTCGTGGATCCTTCATAAACAAATATACATCGGGATTTAGGGGGCGTCTGTGGCTCAGTGGTAGAACATAGGCTTTGCACACAGAAGGTCCCAGGTCCAATCCCTGGCGTATACAATTTAAAAAGAACCAGGCAATGAGTGACATGAAAGACCTCTCTCTGCATGGGACCCTGGAGAGCTGCTGCCAGCCCGAGCAGACAATACTGACTTTGATGGACCAACAGTAGAAGGCAGCTTTGTGTGTTCACAGGATAGAATGTTAGAGTTGGAAGGGACCTTGCAGGTCATCTAGTCCAACCCCCTGCACTCTGCAGGGGCACAGCCGAAAGACAGCCCTACAACATACCCGAAAGAGGGTCGTCCGGCCTCTGCTTGAAAACCATCATAACCAGCAGTCTATCTGGTCCATGACCCTGTCTCAGGGCCAAACTGCACATTACAGCAGCCACTGGTTCAACCCATGGCCGCTGACACCATTTACGGAGGATAAGCTTATCAGTGGCCACAAGACATGGTGACTAAAGGGAACCCCCCCATGTTCAGAGGCAGTTGACCTCTGAACCCCAGTGCCAGGAGGCCACATCAGGGGAAGGCCTCAGCCTCTATTCCCTGCTGTTCGCCCCCCAGAGGAACTGGTTGGCCACTGTGTGAGACAGGATGCTGGATGGACCCTCACTGGTCTGATCCAGCAGGGCTCTTCTTATGCTATTATTTTACACTGAACTGAGACATAGGGACTCACGCGTGATTCTACTCTGTGACTGAAAAACCGAACGGGTCACAGCCAGAGAAGCTAGCAAAAAAAGACCCAAAGGAAACTGTGCAAATTGTGCTTATAATACATAACATGCAATGTAACAATGTAACAAACAATATGAAGGTGAAGAATAATAATAAATTCTGGGTAATATAAATGAGAAGGAAGACTTCCACAGATGCTGAGAAAGTTTTCCGGAGTAGACTTCGTTTCGTACAAAACGTCTTCTGAAAGTCAGAAAATATCTCTCATGCATCCATAGATTGATAGATTGCAATCATTTCAACAGGCTGCTATACAAAATCCAAGTCCATAACGAATGGTAGGTATCTTTTGCAGAAATTCTAACATCAACGGGCAAAACATCAATTTCTACTCCAAAAAACTTCACCAGCATCTGTTGAAGATTTCCTTCTTATTTATATTACCCAGAAGAAGAAGAGATTGGATTTATACCCCTCCCTTCACTACCCAAAGGTGTCTCAGAGCGGCTTACAAACTCCTTTACCTTCCCCTCCCCACAACAGACACCCTGTGAGGTGGGTGGGGCTGAGAGAGCTCTTGACAGAAACGGCTCTTTTTCAGATACAGCCATGCCAGAGCTACGGCTTGCCCAAGGTCATCCAGCCAGGTACAAGTGGAGGAGTGGGGAATCAAACCCGGTTCTCCCAGATTAGAGTCCGCGTACTTAACCACTATACCAAACCCAGAATAATAATAATAATAATAATAATAA
>NW_015167118.1:177441-181727 GCF_001447785.1 Gekko japonicus | reverse complement strand
ATTATTAATAACCTTCATATTGTTGGTTACATTGTTACATTGCATGTTATGTATTATAAGTGCAATTTGCACAGTTTCCTTTGGGTCATTTTTGCTAGCTATCTACTCTGTGACTGTCATTACCTGGATGGCCCAGGCTAACCAGATCTCAGAAGCTACGCAGGGTCAGCCGCGGTTAATACTTGGGTGGGAGACTACCAAGGAAGTCCAGAGTCACTGTACAGAGGCAGGCAAGGGCAAACCACCTTTGAAGATGTCTTGTCTCGAAAACCCCATGACTCCAGACCGCACCTGGAGTCTTGGGTGCAGTTCTGGAGGCCTCTCTTCAAAAAGGATGTGGACAGAATGGAGCACGTGCAAAAACTTGGTCTTAAAGGTGCCACTGGACTGTTTTGGGTTGCTAGCTATGGGGGGGGGATGCGCAGATCTGCCCTCTCAGAGGAGGGAGAGCTTGTACCTGAAGGCGGGCTGGTGGGGGGGCTCAGCAACTTACCTGGCTGCTTCTTGCTCCTCATGGCCCAACTGAGGGCTGCTGGGAGCAGGGGGTGGAGCTTGTTGTATGTGCCCGCCCCCTGGACTCCTTACTGCCGGAGCTCCACTCCTGTGCGCTCCCACAGGAAATGACCCCTGCCTACAAGGAAAGGCTGAGGGACTTGGGAATGTTCAGTCTGGAGAAGAGGAGGTTGAAGGGGGACAGGATGGCTCTCTTGGAGTATCTGAAGGGCCTGTGTCACTTAGAGGAGGGCAGGGAGCTGTTCCTGTTGGCAGCAGAGGAGAGGACTCGCAAGAATGGGTTTAAATTAAGAAGAAGGAGAAGAGAAGAGATTGGATTTATACCCCTCCCTTCACTACCCAAAGGTGTCTCAGAGCGGCTTACAAACTCCTTTCCCTTCCCCTCCCCACAACAGACAGCCTGTGAGGTAGGTGGGGCTGAGAGAGCTCTGACAGAAACTGCTCTTTTTCAAGAACAGCTCTTATCAGAGCTACGGCTTGCCCAAGGTCATCCAGCCAGGTGCAAGTGGAGGAGTGGGGAATCGAACCCGGTTGTCCCAGATTAGAGTCCACGCACTTAACCGCTACACCAAACTGGCTCTCTAAGGGCGAGAAGGGTGAGAAGGTACCGGCTGGATATTAGGAAAAACTTTTTGACAGTCAGAGTTGTGCAGCAGTGGAATCAGCTGCCCAGGGAGGTGGTGAGCTCCCCTCTCACTGGGAGTCTTCAAGCAGCGGCTGGACAAACCCTTGTCAGAGATGCTGAAGGCTGACCCTGCATTGAGCAGGGGGTTGGGCTAGATGGCCCATTTGGCCCCTTCCAGCTCCGTGATTCTGTGATTCTAAGTCAGCTGTGACTCGAACGCCACTTTCCACCACCAGCACTCTCTAACGGGGAGAAAAAAGAATCCCACCTCTACACACTTCTCTTCACGTTATCCTGCAGCTCCAGAGACATTCACGAGGATAAGGCGGAGGCCACTACGAACTCCGGGCCGCCTTATCTTTGCAGCCCCGCTACCAGGGAGGCGAGGCTGAGAAAACGCACTTGGCCAGAGGTCACCCAGAGACCTCCGGGGCAGAGTGGCGAACCCGGATCTCCCGGATCCTGGTCTGATTCCCTCACCACTACATCCCCTGGGGCGCTTTATCACACTTCACTTCCTGTCTCCTTAGCCAACAGCAGAGGAGCGAAACCTCTGATATCCCGCTCCCCGTGCCGGACTGAAACTCCATCGGCAGGACCATTTCAGGTTCGCAACGCCAGCATAAAGGGATCTGTGTCTGCTCCGGACGCTGTTTAAATATTAGATTACTAGATGAGCCTTTGTTTGCAGTAGAAGGTGCTCTGCCAAGTTGCTCTTTTCTCTCAGGGAAGCCCGGGAGGGCAAGCCTCTTCTCGGCTGGGGGTGCCTGTGACTGAGAGGGGCCTGAAACTCCTACTCCAATATGAAGATCCAATCTCTCACTCACAGATGAAACGCCCCCCCCCCCGCCGAAAAACAAGGTGTGCAGCTAAGGGACTACTCCCTCCTAAGCTAAGCTAAGCGCTGCAGGAGGCCCAGAGCGCTGCTTAACGGCTCTGGATGACTCACTGGCTTGGCCGTTTCCTAGACAGGAGGGATCCGGCTGCAGTGACTCAAACAACGAGTCAGAAAAGTCAAATTAGGCCCCCTGAGCTGCATCCCTGCATTTTCTCAAGGCGAGCTTCCCCCGGATGCTGACATTTACGGTTGCCAGCCTCCAGGTGGGGATCGTTACCACTGATTTCTAGGGACGCCAACCTCCAGGCAGGACCTGGGGATCCCCTGGAATGACTGCTCATCTCCAGACGACAAAAAACAGTTCCTGTGGAGGAAATGGATGCTCTGGAGGGTGGTCTGTATGGCACCGTAACCCCTCCCCAGGCTCCATCCCCAAATCTCCAGGAATTCCCCAGACTGGAGATGGCAACCCCAAATGACAGAGATGGTTATGTTCAGGGGTCATTTCGTAGAAAAAGAGGTGCAGGAGCTCATTAGCATAACTCATTCGGATAACTTATTTGCATATGCCACGCCCCCTGACATCACCGGAAGTGTGTCAGAAGGCAACACTCACTGCAAGTTTCCTGGCTGCTTCTTGCTCCTCATGGCCTGGGGCTGCTGGGAGAAGGGGGCGGGGCTTGTTGCATGTGCCCGCCCCCTGGGCTCTTTACTGCCGGAGTGCCGCTCCTGTGCGCTCCTGCAGGAAATGACCCCTGGTTCTGTTGTAGGGTGGGCTCAATGGTATTATACCCTGCTGAGGTCCCTCCCCTGTCCAAACCGTTTCCGCCCTCAAAATCTCTTGGAATTGGCAACCTAACCAACCCGCTGACCCAGCGGTATCTCACCAACACCAATGGCAGCTGGTTGGCATTCGTCTTCAGGTAGGCGGCTAGCCCGAAGTCACGGCTTATACATTCCCACAGAGTGTCCTCCTCTCCTGGAGAGAGAACTAGAGTTTCCCATCCGCCCCGGCAGTAAAAAAAGAAAAAGAAAGGGAAGATTAATTTAGAGCCAAGATTGGCCCCCGACTAGTCAAACCTAATCTCCACATTCCCACCATTAATCACTTTTGAGGGCTTGGTAAGTGTGGTGTAAGGAAAGGGGAGGACACAATCGTTTTAATCGAAACAAACAAAAAGACCTCTCCCAGTCTTGCCAACTCTGGTTTGGGGAGTTCCTGGAGATTTGGGGGCAGAGCCTGAGGAGGGTGAGGTTTGGGGAGGGGAGGGACCGTCAGTCCACCCTTCAAAGCTGCCATTTTGTCTCCAAGAGCCAGTCTGGTGCAGTGGTTAAGTGCGCAGACTCTAATCTGGGAGAACCAGGTTTGATTCCCCAGTCCTCCACTTGCACCTGGCTGGATGACCTGGGGCAAGCCGTAGTTCTGATAAGAGCTGTTCTTGAAAAAGAGCAGTTTCTGTCAAGAGCTCTCTCGGCCCCACCTACCTCCCAGGGTCTCTGTTGTGGGGAGGGGAAGGGAAAGGAGTTTGTAAGCCGCTCTGAGACACCTTTGGGTAGAGAAGGGCGGGGTATAAATCCAATCAAATACAAATACAATACCTTTATTGGCATAAAATATCAAATACACATGCAGCAGAGCCTCAAGATAGGCTGGAGGGGTATCACATTCCAAATTGCCTTAACATGAGCCTCTCCTCCTAGTTACCTCATAAACATTTTTTGCTAATATAAATCCAATCTCTTCTTCTTCTTCTTCTTCTTCTTCTTCTTCTTCTTCTTCCTCTTCCTCCTCCTCCTCCTCCTCCTCCAAGGGAACTGATTTGTGTCGCCTGGAGATCAGTTGTAATTTTGGGAGATCCCCAGGCCCCGCCCAGAGGGGGGCAACTGTAACCTCCCCACATCTGAACGTGACATTGCTGGCTTGTGGTCAATGCTCCCTCTGAGTTGCGGAGTCTTGTGAGCAAAAATCCTACTTGGTGAGCTCCTGGCATTAAAGTGGAGAGCGAGCGATTTGGCTCCTGCATAAATTAGTTGGCTCTGGAGCCCTCCTTCCTGAGCTGAGACAAAAATCTGTGAGCCGGAGGCTAAAAACCTGTGAGCCGGCTCACACTAACTCAGCTTAGAGGGAACACTGCTCTGGGGTCATCGTTCCTGAGCGAAGACAAAAAGTGTGTGTGCTGGAGGCTAAGAAACTGTGAGCTTAGTTCACACTAGCTCAGCTTAGAGGGAACTCTGGCTGCAAATGCTCCCTCCGAGCTGTGGAGTCCTGTGAGCAGAAATCGTACTTTGGGAGCTACCAGCATTAAAGTG
>NW_015167118.1:171164-176390 GCF_001447785.1 Gekko japonicus | reverse complement strand
GAGTGTTGGACTGGATGGGCCACTGGCCTGATCTGACATGACTTCTTATGAACATGGTCAGAAAGGCATGCCAACATCATAGGCGTAAAGTTCGTCCCGAAATTTTCAGGAAGGTGCTCAGCCTCCCCCAGGGGCAACTGGTTCCAGCCTCCCTTGCTCCCCCCACCCTAGGGTTGCTGTATAGGACTCTGCCCCCCAAGCCTGTCCAGGAATGGGAGGGAATCCTATACTTTTTCAATACATTAAACAACAACCCAGAGAGGTAGGCTATCCTCTCTGGATTTCAGAACAATATGCCACCAGAACCTCTCCAATATCCCCCCCCAACCTGAGATCAGAGGTTCAAAATCTCAGTTGGTATCTAGGGTTTAGCACACTAGCAACTCTAACTCAGAATTGCACACTTTACCAAGGTAGCATGTGTGGTGTGAGCGCTAGGCTACAAGATTTAGACTTAGAATTCAGTTACAACATCAAAGACCAGTTAGAAACAAGAATAAGTTTTTATTCAGTTCTGAGTATTGTAATTAGACTATAAGATTTCAAAACAAGAAAGGCTAGGGCTGTTTGCTTTAACTAAACATTAATAATTCATAGTTACCACATTCAGGAGCTTCCAAGAGTCCAGGATTGTCCATTGTGATAATCCAGGTATCACCAAGGGATTTTGAGGAAAAATCCGCTCTTTGTCCTCCATTTTAACTAAACATTAATAATTCATAGTTACCACATTCAGGAGCTTCCAAGAGTCCAGGATTGTCCATTGTGATAATCCAGGTATCACCAAGGGATTTTGAGGAACAATCCCATCTTTGCCCTCCATATGCTCTAAGGCACAAAGCAGTCCTTTGTCTCTTTCAGAGAGGACATGTCCAGGTGCAATAAACAGGCAACAACAGGAGACCAAGAAGCAAGAGCAGAACAAGAGCAAGGGACAGAGAGAGTCCCTCCCATTGGGAGAGGTGGCGCAGGTGATTAACACCTGCAAAGTGTAACTATCTCGAACTGCTGTTTGGCTGTTCGAATCCCACCGTGGTCGGAGTGAGCTCCCGACCTTAGTCCCAGCTTCAGCCAACCCAGCTGTTCGAAAGCCCTATGTGGCGAATAGATAAATGGGTACCTGGCCTTAGTCAGTCAGGGGGGTACCCTCCCCTAGAAGAAGCGGAAGAACTGTGGCTCCAGAGAGAAAATAGCGGCACCGGTAACAACAATGGCAGCAAAACAGCGGCAGAAGCAGTGGCGAAGGGACGGCCCCCCGGAACAACGACTGGTTGGAGTTCAGCAGCGGCGCAGCGTCATTGGAGAGATTGGAGCCGGAAGGATGTAATCCCTATCGCCTGCGTGCAGCAAGCCCGACGAGCCAGCAGGGGCCGCTGTGGAAGCCAGCTAACTGAAGTCCCCCCTCTAAGGAAGAACTGCACAAAGAGGCATGTGACCGCCCGGAAAAAGACGGAAGGAGAAGAACATCTGCGGAAAAAAGCCTTCGGAGGGTATCTGGTAGGGTTTCCCATCCTCCTGAATTTGTGGCCATAGTTAGGATTCTAGAAAGTGTGTGCACACACAATACTCTGTAAGCCGCCCAGAGCCCTTCGGGGGTGGGCGGGGTAAAAATCCCATGTAGTAATAATAATAGTAATAATAATTCTTCTCCACTGTGTTTAAAAAACAACAAACATTGGTACAAGTAATTCATTAGATCCTAATCTTTTAAAAGTTAGTTTTTTGTTGTGGCTGCCTGTACTAGCATTCCCCAAACTTCCATAGCATTTCCAAGAACTTCAGGGGTTTTACTGTTGAGAAAGCAGTTAGAAGTGAAAGGATTCTTTTGTTAATTATCTTCAAATCTTATGTCTGCTTAGGTTTGGATGGCGTTGGGTTTCTTTGGGATGCCCTGAATTTGCTTGCACTGGATGACTTTTTGAAGTACAATCTCCGACTAAAGCAGCATGTTATAGAATAGTCATCCCTCTAGAATCAGTTTTGAATTTTTTCCCCGCACAGACAATGGGTCTTTGAATTTATTTTTCTTATTCAAAACCTTTCATTTTTACTGAACACTCCTTTTACATTGCATGAAAAAAGAGTCCAGCTATGCATCTTGGGGTGCTGCATTCCTTCATTCATAAGTTGTGCCCTTCCATGGCATTTTAAAGACAAAAAGTGATGATCTCCCATGTCCTACCTTGCAGGGGTTGGCGTTGAGGGGAAAAAACCAGACTGGGTGGTCCAAAACAGCCCCACCCCCTTCACTCGGACTCCTCCTGCACATCTTTAGCCTGCTTTTAACTTTTCTGCAAACACTTTTTAATTTCACAATATTGAGAAATAGTGGTCTAGGATCCCTGTTTAATTCCGTTTGACTCCAAAATACTGAATTTCAGCCGGTCCTACCGTTAAAACACATTCTTAACAAAGAATGGGAGGGATTCCTCAGTCAGAGGCAGTCTATCTGAAAACCTTTCCAGCCAAGAAACTTTTTAATGTATTGTACAGGGCAGTTGGCTTATGTTGCTTCTTCATGGGTGGGGCAGCACCCTTTCTTCTTATCAGCCCCCTCCAGAGACTGCCCAACCCAGCCAGGGTCTGACTAGGGTTAAGAATCCCAAGGTTTGAGAAACATGTTATAACCTACTTATGAATTGAACAGCTAGTTTAAGCTGGGCCATTCCGTGGCATTTTAAAGACAACACATTTTAAAGAGCCTGCCACATTAGGCAGTTTCACTGGGCAGTACACTGGGCAGGCGTTGGGCAAACCTCCACCCTTCCAAAACTGCCCCCCTCTCACCCCTTCTTCTCTTTCATTTCCCTGTCTCAAAAAATGTGTATGTGCAGCTTTTTGGGGACAGGTGGAAAATGGTGTAGTATCATCTGACAGACCCTGCTTACTTGCAAAAAACTAATTTCACCCATAACTAATAACTGAAGGAATATTTCATTGGGAACATTTGGCTACACAATCTCAGAATATATAGTTGACCAGAGAGAAGTACCACTGGACATGTGATTGCACTGGAGGTTTCATTTGTGTTCTTGCCCAGTGTTTAAACTTTGGAACAATTGTGTTCTGGTCTTTATTTCATATTTTGTATATGTATGATTGTATATATTTTTACATGTTGGCCAACATGTTCTGTTTGCATTAGACCTCTGAGGAAGGCCTGTGAAGGCCAAAACGCGTTAGGTCTACTTCATCAGACTTTGTATTTTTATATTTGTATATGAGGTATGAATGGGCCCTTATTTGTGATTTTTCCCCAAAAAACATTTTATTAGGATATAATTATAGATTAAAAACGATTTCAATTTGTCATACATCCTTTTCTTCTGTCTCCCACCCCTTTCTTGGCTTCCCACAGTGCTCCAACCTCCAGCCCATATCTTAAATTTACTCCTTGTCTCCTTATACCTTTAACACAATCTACCGGTAACATACCTTTTTACTATTATTCATATACATTAATCTTTTTTCTATTATCATTCACCTTCAATAATTATCAAAGCAAATTAAATTGTTCTTATCCCAATATTTCTCTAAATATTCTTTAAAGTCTTTCCAATCTGCAAAAAACTCTTCTGCGTCCAAATTTTTAAGTTTCCTTGTCATTTTATCCATTTCAACCATAAAGAGCAATTTCTTTATCCACTCTTCTATTTCAGGAATTCTATCCTGCTTCCAGCATTGAGCATAAGTCATTCTGGCAGTTGTAATCATATACCACATCAGAGTCCTTTTTGTCATATTAACTTCTTCCATTTTAAGTCCTAGAAGTAATATTTCTGGTTCTTTCTTAAACTTACACTTCACAATTTTCTCAATTTCAGCATGAACCTCATTCCAGAAGATTTTTGTCCTCTCACATGTCCACCACATATGATAAAACGAACCTTCTATCTTTTTACATTTCCAACATTTCTTTGACATATTGCTATTCATCTTTGCAATCTTTTTTGGTGTCATATACCATCTATACATCATTTTATAACAATTTTCTTTTAAATTATTACACAATATCATTGCATTTTGAGACCCTCCACAGGGTGCCGGTAGGGCAGTCCCCATCCCCAGTATATGTGGCCATAGGTAGGGATAATCGATTAACTGTAAGCCGCTCAGAGACCCCCTGGGGGGGTTCGAGCGGGGTAGAAAGTTGAAAGATAAATAAATAAATAAATAAATTTCCATAAAAATTTCCAAGATGACATTTGTATTTCTTTGTTCATATTAACTGCCCATTTTATCAGGCCCTTATTTGTGATTTTAATTTGTGTTTAATAAATACATGTATATTTTTGTATGTTTCATAATTAGATTTTTAGAGTTGGCCCTCTTCTATTCTTGACTAACCTGTTTAGGTTTTAGGTTCCTGGTTCAGTTTTTCCCCCTTTCCCCCTTTTTCCCCTTAATGTATGCACACTGTACATGCTCAGATGCACCGCTTCCTCTGATCACCTTTTCTACCCTCCTTTGAAACAAAGCTCCAGAACACGGAACCTGCCACTTAAATAAAGTTTTCCTTTTCTGCTCGGCAAAGTCAACGAATGCCTACAAGCAAATGATAAAAAAAAACCAACCCTCTCTCGCCCGGGCCACAACTTCCTTGTTTAAACCCAGCATGCAAACATTCCCTGTTCAACAGCGAAGCGACATTCGTTTCATCGGTAATCTTCTGCAAATACCGGGTTGGATGTGTTTAGGTTGAGCGGTGTCCAAGTCAGCTATGGGAGGCCTCGCCGCTTCATTTCTGAAAAGAGCAGCGGCTGAAATGCAAGAACACCTAACAGCCACACCCCGTGGCCACTCGAGTCCTGACAGAACAGCCTCCCCCATGGCACCACCAGCCCAGCCACAGCTTGAATCCCCAACAGCACTGGGTAAGTACCGGGCCACGCTCAGCACTCAGGCCCAGATGGGACTGGCAGCACTGGCCACTCCGGCCTACTTGGAAAATACGCCCTACTAGGGCCACCATTCTACCTAGCCGCGTCGGACATCTTATCTTCTGAGAGCCAATTTGGTGTAGTGGTTAAGTGCGCGGACTCTAATATGGGAGAACCAGGTTTGAGTCTCCACTCACAGAATCATACAATCATAGAATGTTAGAGCTAGAAGGGACCTTGCAGGTCATCTAGTCCAACCCCCTGCACTCTGCAGGAGCACAGCCGAAAGATAGCCCTACAACATACCCGAAAGATGGTCGTCCAGCCTCCTCTTGAAAACGTCCAG
>NW_015167118.1:168347-171142 GCF_001447785.1 Gekko japonicus | reverse complement strand
TTCCACTGCTCAACCACTCTTACAGTTAGGAGGTTTCTCCTGATATTTAGCCGGTAACGACTCCCTTGTCATTTCCACGCATTAGATCTAGTCTTGCAATCCAGAGCAAGAGAGAATAGATCTGCTCCATCTTCTATATGACAGCCCTTCAAATACATGCAGCCAGCTGGGTGACCCTGGGCCAGTCACAAGTTCTCTCAGAGCCGTTCACTCAAGAGCAGTTCTTGAAAGAGCTCTCAGCCCTACCTACCTCACAGAGCGTCTCTTGTGGGGAGAGGAAGGAAAGGAGACTGTAAGCTACTCTCTGAATGAGGGGCAGGGTATAAATCCAATCTCTGGATTCCCCACTCCTCCACATGCAGCTGCTGGTGTGACCTTGGGTCAGTGACAAGATCTTTCAGAGCTGTTCTCACAGAAGCAGTTCTTGAGAGAGCTCTCTAGGCCCCACCTCCCTCATAGGGTGTCTGTTGTGGGGAGGGGGAAGGGAAATGAGATTGTAAGCCGCTCTGAGACTCCTTCGGCTAGTGAAGGGTGGGGTATAAACCCAATCTCTCCTCTCTCTATAACAGCTAAAGCGCCATCAGGCATTGCATCCTACTGCAGCTCAAGCCAAAGGTGGAACAAGCACCCATGTGTCCAAGGGTAGCAGAAACCCCCAGACTCAAAGGCTCTTCCTTTTCAAAAATCATAGGGAGGAGAGGGGCTGCATTCGTCAAACAACCAAAAGCCCTTCCCACCAAACTCAGATGCTGGGGAGGATCCATGGCTCAGCGCGAGGAGCATCTGTACAGAATGCAGGAAGTCCCAGGTTCAATCCCCGGCGCCCCCAGTTAAAATGATCAGGTAGGAAGACCTCCACCTGAGACCCTGGAGGGCCACTGCCAGTCTGAGAAGACAATATTGACCTTGATGGGCCAAGGCCCTGCTTGATATAAGACAGATTCATGAATTCGGTATACGGCAAATGCATGCATTCACACCGTCTTGCCTGTCCGTTCTCACAGCAAATTCTGCACTTGGCACAAACCAGGAGGCATGTCTAATGCTTTGTTTTCAGACGGAGGGGGGCAGCTATCAAAATTATAGTCACTCCGCCGTACCCGGTATTAAAAGAAAACAGAACTTTATCTGGGCCACAGCCAATCACCAACGACACCAGGTGCAAAGCAAAACTAAAGAAAAGGCTTTTACCTTAAGGGATCGTGTTAAAACGACTACACCATACAAGGAGGGAACGGCAACAAATTCACAACTGCCCACGATAGAACACCCCTCTTTTTCTAAGGGTCTATCTACAACATCAAGCAGTACCTGAGAAACTTTCTCAGCGCGGTGGCGGGCAACGCGGCAGGCCGGAGCCAATTGGGACAGAAGCCGGCTGCCGTAGCACGCGCCATCGAGCGCTGTGGGTCCATACCCGGAAGGAGTCGCTGCGACCGAAAGGAAGACCTGCGCCAAAGACACCGTCGCCCGGATTGAAGAACCTCCATAAGAAACAACAACAACTAAGACCCTGCCATGGGTGCCTGATAGGTAGTCCCTTCCCCTCATTGTGTGTGGCCCTAGTAAGGTAATGTAATTAATAATTGTACAATGTAAACCGCTCAGAGCCCTTAGGGGGTGAGCGGTCTATAAATTGAAAGTTTAAAAAAAAAAAAACCCCACTAACAAAATGTGTGGCAGGGCCCAAGCTTTCCTGATTCACGGCTCGCTTCTTCAGATCTGGTGGTTTTCCTATTCTCCCCGTGTTACGGGGCTCTTTTTGTAGCAGGAACTCCTCTGCATATTAGGCGACCCCCCCCCCCCAATGTAGCCAATCCTCCAAGAGCTTATGGTAGCCCCCGGAAGAAGAGCTCTGTAAGATTGGCTACATTGGGGGGGGGGTGTCGCCTGATATGCAAAGGAGTCCCTGCTACAAAAAGGAGCCAGAACTCCGGGTGCCAGTCATTTCAGAGTTGGGCTGTGACAGATTTTGACCCTCCTTGCCCTGGGGCTCCTGCTATTCACTTCTGATCTGTGGGGTTCCTGGGCATCTGCTTCTGACGGTTGGGCACCCCCTGTGATGGAAACATGCCCTCCCTCAGATGTCTCCAGGGCACCCCCATCTCCCCTGTGTCCCTGCTGGCCTTACCCTGCTAACTGCCACCCCTTTGCCTGCTGGGTACTCTGATGGCACCCTAGTAGGGTCTTTTTTAACAGCAATTATATAATCATAATACAAAAAGTGAATACAAAATAGAGTGAACAATGTAACGATGTGATCGAGATGTTGTTAGCAATGATCTCCGGGATATTCTACCGTTTCGACAAGTTTCTTCTTCCAAACGAAGATGAAGATAGATGAGATAGATGATTTGCCCATTGAGAACCATTGCAAACTCTTGTTCCAATAATGTCATGACACATCAATGAAAGTTAATGGTATTTGCCAGTTGAAAAACTGACCAGAGACGCTGCATGCTCTTCATCTATCTTCATCTTTGTTCGGAAGAAGAAACTTGTCGAAACGGTAGAATATTCCAGAGATCATCGTTAACAACATCTCTATCATATCGTTACATTGTTTACTCTATTTTGTATTCACTTTTGGTATTGTGATTATATAACTGTTGTTAAAAAAACCCTACTTAAGCGCAATCACTATACAGTTTTCCATTTTTTGTGGATTTTTTTCTGGATTGACGAGTAATGGTGACCCTCATTTTGCGCTAACCCTACCAGGGTTGCCAATCTCCTGATGGGGGCGGGGGGTTACTTGCTTTCAGGAGCCTCGATCCAGCCGGTGGGGGGAACCC
>NW_015167118.1:167813-168322 GCF_001447785.1 Gekko japonicus | reverse complement strand
GTTACCATAGAGTTTTTCCTCAAACAATACAGTGTCCCCCTGCAATATGCCCTGCACGCTGATGTCAATTCCGGGAGAAAAAGAAGGACACAGACCGGCAGCCAGGTAAGACCTGGTAACCCTACATCCTATGGATGTGGCCCACGTGCCTCTTAAGTATTGGTCCTGAAGACAGCTCTGCCTGAAAGGAGACTGGCCTCGTCTGTCACCCCCCCCCCATTCCTGGCACTGAATTCCCCCCAAAGCAGATACCCAACCGTGGCCCCCTAGCGGAAGGGCACGCAGTGCTGTTCGACAGGACCGTCCGTGCTGCTTAAAAGGTTGATCCCAAGGCACCCGAGGAGCATCTACTTCTGGTCTCTCACAAAATCCAATCGCGCACGGAGCAATCAACTGAACGTGAGTTCTGCTGGAGAGGCCCCAGTTGTTGCGTGGGGAGTCAAAGGGCACTGCAGTAGAAACCTGTCTTGCTGAGTCTCAAGAGGTACCTGTCCCCGGTGCTGCCGACC
>NW_015167118.1:158976-167791 GCF_001447785.1 Gekko japonicus | reverse complement strand
GCCAATCCATCGAAGGAAGGGCGAATGGGGCAGCGTGTCTGTGTCTAATAGCCTTGCGTTTCTGCAAAATCCCAGAGAGTGGGCCCTGTAAAGCCCGGGGCGCTGTCTGTAACTCAGATCCCTGGAAAACTGGAAGTGAAAGATTTGTTTGAACTGTCCCACTGTGGCCTCAAGGGTGGCCTTACGCGAACCTCCAGCCATTTTGTGGGAGGCACCTACCGCTACCTATGCCCCTGACTGGGCTTTCTCAGTCACCCTGCAGTGGAGCCCAGGGTTTATTGTCTAGCCATTCCCAGGCCTGGGTTGCTGGCACAGCTGCAGAAGCTGAACGAGTTTCCTGACACAGCACTGGCACAGCCCTAACCTGGCCTCCAAACCACGCCATGGGTCACACTTTTCATTCTGGAAATACCAGGGGGGGTTTCATGTGGTTGCAGGTTTTGACTCTCACTCTCAGTTTCCCAGGAGCTGTCGTTTTACTCCTCACATGAGGCACACCACATGAAATTTAATTTAATTTAATATGTTACGTTTGTTATTTATTCGTATGTCGTTGCGCCTTATGGGTTTCAACGCTGCAAGTTGCAACAAGGCCCTTTGGTTGAGCTGCAACTAGAGAATGCAATAAATAAAAATGGAATCCTAAATCCAATTGTCTTGGGGGGGGGGGACGGCTGTAAAGCCTCATCCTGGATTCTGCCCCCATCCCACAATGATGCCAGCCCCACATCTCTTCATGTTTCTCAGCTGATGCACTCACTGAACAGTTCCATAAGTAAGATTAGATCTCCTGAGCCTGGTACACATGCAGGAGAGTCAGGCAACGGCAGTCTATTGCGTGCATCAGCACTTAAGTGCTGGCCACCTACCTGGAATCTGATCTCACGGGGCACTTTCATGCAGCTGCAAGGGCTGAATGAGTTTCAGACCAATTTCACACAAGAGCTGCGTTGCAGTTGTGCCTCCCTTTGCCCCGCTTCTATTGGTCAATTTCCCACTTGAAGCCGCACAGCTGCATTTTGACCTGCGGCTTCACCCGATTTTCCCCGCGGTTTCGTGATCCTGTTTTTTGGACTGATTTCACACAAGAGCTGCACCGTGGTCGTGCCTTCCTTTGCCCCGCTTCTATTGGCCAATTTCCCACTCGAAGCCGCGCGGCCGCATTTTGACCCGCAGCTTTGCCCGATTTTCCCTGCGGTTTCGTGATCCTCAAAAAACAGGCGCAGCTCTTGTGTGAAATTGGTCTTGAGGATCACGAAACTGCGGGGGAAATCGGGCGAAGCCGTGGGTCAAAATGTGGCCACGCGGCTTCGAGTGGGAAATTGACCAATAGAAGCAGGGCAAAGGGAGGTGCGACCGCAGCGCAGCTCTTGTGTGAAATCGGTCTCATAGAATCACAGAGTCGGAAGGGGCCAGACAGGCCATCTTGTCCAACCCCCTGCTCAATGCGGGATCACCCTAGAGCATCCCTGACAAGTGTTCGTCCAGCCGGTGCTTGAAGACTGCCAGTGAGGACGGGGCGCTCACCACCTCCCGAGGCAGCCGATTCCCCTGCCGCACAGCTCTTCCTTTAGAGCTTTTCCTAAGATCCAGCTGGTACCTTCTCACCCTTAATTAAAACCCAATATCGCAAGTCCAACAGGAACAGCTCAGGATCGGACCCGCAAGAATGGGTTTACATTAAGGACAGGATATTAAGGAAAAACCTTCCTTGACCACGGGCACAGCATCCCACCAATTGCTCAGCGTCGGAATCCAAACCCGGCCCCCAAACCAAGCCATGGGCCAAAGTGAATTTCATGTGGCACAGTCAAGACCTACTATCTCGGTTTCCCAGGCACTACAGTCCCCCACATGAGGCATGCTGTATGAAATCCCAGTCATCTTTGAATAAACGGCTCTAAAGCCTCATCCTGAAGTCTGCCCCGCCACCCATTCTGCACCCATCCCACAATGGGTGCCAACTCCACATCTCTATGCCATCTCCCTACTGATGCACACAGTTGCCACAGGTGTTCCACGGAGCAATTCCACAAGGAAGATCAGCGCTCCCAGGTCTGGTTGTTGTGCAAACCTGTGATGGAACAAAAATGGTTGACACTTCCTGATTCTAATCACTGCTGTCAGCTATCCTGCCCTGGAGGAGCCCGTGATGGGAACAAACCATCCATTGGAGGACAAAGAATGAAGAGGAAACACCTAGGGAATTACATGCATACACATCCTTGCGCACTTCCTGCTTCTGTCCACGTTCTGGGGCTTGGATGCTCCCCAAATTCTCCCTCCCCTCTTCCCCTCAGTCTTCACAGTTCCAAATTGTCTGGCCTTATGTCCAAAAGGCATTCTCTGGGGTTTTCTTTATGCATTTTGCCCTATGTCTGCTTTGCTCCATTCACAAAGTGGAGGAAAACCTCATTTTATCATCAAGTTTAGAGCACCCACTGATTTTGTTGGTTCACTGTACTCATAAGAACATAAGAAGAGTCCTGCTGGATCAGACCAACAGTCCATCTGGTCCAGCCTCCTGTCTCACACAGGGGCCAGCCAGTTCCTCTGGAGGGCCAGCAACAGGGCAGAGAGGTCAAGGCCTTCCCTGATAAGACCACAAGAAGAGCCCTGCTGGATCAGACCAATAAGAACATAAGAGACGCCAATGTTGGATCAGGCCAAAGGCCCATCCAGTCCAACACTCTGTGTCACACAGTGGCCAGAAATACCAGGTGCCATCAGGAGGTCCAGCAGTGGGGCCGGGACATTAGAAGCCCTCCCAATGGTTCGTCTAGTCCAGCATCCTGTCTCACACGGTGGCCAACCAGTTCCTCTGGAGGGCCAACAACAGGGCATAAAGGCTGAGGCCTTCATAAGAAGAGTCCTGCTGGATCAGACCAACAGTCCATCTAATCCAGCATCCTGTCTCACACAGTGGCCAGCCAGTTCCTCTGGAGGGCCAGCAACAGAGCATATAGGGGTCGAGGCCTTCCCTGGTATGAACATAAGAAGAGCCCTGCTGGATCAGACCAGTGGTCCATCTAGTCCAGCATCCTGTCTCACACAGTGGTCAACCAGTTACTCTGCACAGGCAACAACAGGGCATAGAGGCCAAGGCCTTCCCTGATAAGAACATAAGAAGAGCCGTGCTGGATTAGACCAACAGTCCATCTAATCCAGCATCCTATCTCACATGGTGGCCACCCAGTTCCTCTGGAGGTCCAACAACAGGGCAGAGACACTGATGCCTTCATAAGAAGAGCCCTGCTGGATTAGACTAACAGTCCATCTAGTCCAGCATCCTGTCTCACACAGTAGCCAGCCAGTTCCTCTGGAGGGCCAGCAAAGGGCAGATAGGGGCCGAGGCCTTCCCCTGATAAGAACATAAGAAGAGCCCTGCTGGATCAGACCAGTGAGGGTCCATCTAGTCCAGTATCCTGTCTCACACAGTGGCAACCCAGTTCCTCTGGAGCTCCAACAACAGGGCAGAGACGCTGAGGCCTTCATAAGAAGAGCCCTGCTGGATCAGACCAACAGTCTGTCTCGTCCAGCATCCTGTCTCACACAGTGGCCAACTAGTTCCTGTGGATGGCCAAAAACAGGGCATAGAGACCTTCCCCTGATGTTGCCTCCTGGCTCTGGGATTCAGAGCTTCAGTGCCTCTGAATGTGGAGGTTCCCCTGTCACCACAGCTCACTGATAGACTCATCCTCCATGAATCTACCTAATCCCCTTTTAAAGCGGTGTATTCCTATGGCCATCACTACATTCTCTGGCAG
Source organism: Gekko japonicus (assembly GCF_001447785.1). Taxonomy (NCBI): domain Eukaryota; kingdom Metazoa; phylum Chordata; class Lepidosauria; order Squamata; family Gekkonidae; genus Gekko; species Gekko japonicus. The sequence goes on along the minus strand of NW_015167118.1, from coordinate 164,024 downwards.
CGAATCCCGCATTGTAACCACCCTCTGAGCCTCCTGCGCATTAGCTTCACTGGATGCCCTCGGGTTCTGTTCTCACGGCAGAGTTTTTAGCTGCAGTCTGTCTTGAGCCTCTCAGCAAGAAAGGTGGACTAAAAATGACCAAATAAACACCGTTCTCGCCTGACCAGCAAAATGTGCCGCTGAGAGCTTTGCTCTGAGAGGATGCAGCCGCCCAAGCCCTCTGTCACCAAGTTTCAACACAAAGTGACCACTTTCTCAACGCTAACTTGTTTATCAAACACGACTGACAGGATGGCGGGGACAAATGAAGCAAACTGCTTTTGCACTGCAGATTGGAAAGGCTGCCATGTTTGGACACCCTTCTCCTGGAAGGGAACATCTCTGGAAGCAGAAACCTAGCAGCAGAGGGAGAAAGATCCTAGCTCAGTCTTGTCCCTGCAGTGTTAGATGTCTCCTTGCAGGCAGTGTTTCCTCTAAGCTGAGTTAGTGTGAGCTAGCTCACAGTTTTTTAGCCTCCGACTCACAGACTTTTGTCTTAGCTCAGGGAGGAGGGCTCCAGAGCAACCTAATTGATGCAGTAGCCAAATTGCTCGCTCACCACTTTAATGCCAGTAGCTCACAAAGTAGAATTTTTGCTCACAAGACTCCAAAGCTTAGAGGGAACATTGCTTGCAGGGTGAGTTATTTTATGCATGCAGAAAGGAGACTCTCCCCAACCCCCTTCGTCGTATGAAGTGGGACAGGCTGCCCTATCACCTCACAGAGAGCCAGTTCGGTGTAGTGGTTAGGAGCATGGACAAAAAAAAAATATTCCGCAGGTTAGGAAAGGCACAAATGGGAAAAAGCCTGCATGCTTAACAAACAAAGTAATGGAAGCTGTAAAACGTAAAAAGGATTCCTTTAAGCAGTGGAAAGCTAGTCACAGTGAGGCTGATAAAACGGAACACAGGCTATGGCAAACAAAATGCAAGCCCGATGGCACTGGTATTTCTGGCCACTGTGTGACACAGAGTGTTGGGCTGGATGGGCCTTTGGCCTGATCCAACATTGGATGTTCTTATGTTTCATTTGGGAGAACCGGGTTTGAGTCCCCACATCTTCACATGCAGCTGCTGGGTGACCTTGGGTCAGTCACAAGTTCTCTCAGAGCTGTTCCCCAAGCATTCCTTGGAAGAGCTTTCTCAACCGACCTCCCAGGGTGTCTGCTGCGGGGAGGGGAAGGGACAGGAAATTGCAAACCGCTCTGAGACTCCTTCGGGTATCGAAAGGCAGGCTATAAATCCAATCTGTGTGCATTTAAAGCCAGGCCTCAGTTATCAAATGTAATGAGCTCAGCAGACATTAACACATTTTAGCAAGCTCAGCAGACACTAATGAGTACTCTTGCCTGGGAATCAAGATCCTAGGAAGAGGCCCTCCTGACTACCCCATCAATCGAAGAATCCTACTTGGTTGGTACACAGAAAAGGGCCTGTTCATGGGCAGCCCGACTATGGCACAGCCTCCCTGAGGATAGGGTTGCCAGACCCCCCACTGGAGGCAGGCTTCCCTTGCCGCCAGGCCCTGCCCTCCACCTGTTGATCAGCTGGTCGGCAGGCCTTGCCAGTAGAAAGAGGAAGGCCCAGGCCTCCTACCAGGGACTTCTAGAAGCTGGTTATACCATAGAGATTTTGCCCAAATACCAGAGCATCGTGCAGAGGTTGCTGGCATGATGACATCATTTCCTGTTGATGCCAGCAATGTAGCCTCGGCCTTTCTTTTTCTCCTGGTTGTCCCCCCCCCCCATTCCCTGCTGGCGCCGGGGGGGACCTGGCAAACCTACTCGGGGGAGATATGCCTAGAGATGTGAAGGCCCGGGGAAAAAACCGGAAAAATTCGGGGGGGGGGGGAGGGGTTCCCCCTTGTTTTTTTCCTGAAGCCTTTTTTGGTTTTTTTCCCGAAAAATTGAAAAAAGAAAAGAAAAAAAATCATTATGGAATTTTTATTTTAACATGATGAATAAAATATTTTAAGGTGTTCAAATATTTTCCATATCATTTCTAAAAATATGTATGGTATCAGATTGATCTAACTTCTGTGCACTGAGGACAAGCAAGTCCTAGGTTACAAACTGAACTCTCCAATGCAAGAACAAGATGCATTTCTGCCTATAGGAAGTGCTATTGTCATAAGGAAAGAAAAAAAGGTTTCAGTTTTGTTTTTGCATGTGGGTGGGTATTCTGTTTGTAATAATTGTTTGGATACACTATATTTTTAATAGGCTAGTTGTGATAATTTCATGCCAAGTAAAAATGTCCATAGTCATATTTTATGTTCCTAAAGTAACAGAATGACTTTCAATCTGGAAAAGAAAAAAGAAGTGCTAATGTAGCATTTTTTCCCCAATTTTTCTAAAAATTTCTGTTTCAAAATTTCCGGAAATCTCTAGGTATGCCCGGTCCCCTCACTTTTGCTCTATAGGAGGCAGCTGAAAATGGTTTTATTATTTATTTATTTATTATTTGTATTTATAGCCCGCCCATCCTGCAAGCGGGCTCAGGGCGGGTAACATCATAGAAACAGTACAGTAAATATAATTAAAATTAAACAAGTTAGTAATTTAAATAATAATAAAATTAAAACTCAATCACACTTCTGACAGTCACTGGTTGTACGGTTCTTTAGCATATTATTTGGGTTAACAGATGAATAGGTGGATAGATGACGGCCACCTCAGGGAGGCTGCTTGCCTCAGCCCAAAGCCTGGCGGAAGAGCTCCGTCTTACAGGCCCTGCACAACTGAAGAAGATCCCGCAGGGCCCTGATCTCGACTGGGAGCACATTCCACCAGGCAAGAGCCAGGGCGGGAAAAGGCCCTGGCCCGGTCGAGGCAAGACGGACGTCCTTTGGGCCAGGGACAACCAGGAGATGTTTATCCATGGAGCATAACGCTCTTGGGGGCGTATATGGGAAGAGGTGGTCCCTCAGATATGTGGGTCCCAGGCCATATATGGCTTTGAAGGTAATTACCAGCACTTTGAAGCGAATCCGGAAGTCAACTGGCAACCAATGCAGTTGGCGGAGCACCTGCCGGATGTGAGCCCGCACAGGCGCCGATGTTTAGCCTGGGAAAGAGAAGGCTTAGAGGGGACATGATTGCAGTCTTCAAGTATCTGAAGGGCTGTCATGTAGAAGATGGAGCGGATAGAGCGGCCCCACTGGTGGACCTCCTGATGGCACAGGTATTTCTGGCCACTGTGTGACACAGAGTGTTGGACTGGATGGGCCTTTGGCCTGATCCAACATTGGCATCTCTTATGTTCTTATTCTCTCTTGCTCCGGATTGCAAGACTAGGTCTAATGGGTGGAAATTACAAGGGAGTCGTTACCGGCTAAATATCAGGAGAAACCTCCTAACTGTAGGAGTGGTTGAGCAGTGGAACAGTCTGCCTCGGGAGGTGGTGGGTGCTCCTTTGCTGGACGTTTTCAAGCGAAGGCTGGACGACCCTCTTTCGGGTATGTTGTAGGGCTATCTTTCAGCTCTGCTCCTGCAGAGTGCAGGGGGTTGGACTAAATGACCTGCAAGGTCCCTTCCAACTCTAACATTCTATGATTCTATGTCAGCAGGCACGCCGTCGCATTTTGCACCAGCTGTAGTTTCCGGGTCAGCCTCAAGGGTAAGCCTACATATTCAGGTTTGCATTGGGCTTAGTAGTCATCCTGGGTAATGATTTTAAATTTGGGTTTTTATGGTTTTAATGCATTTTATTCTATGTGTTTTATATCTCTGTTCGTAATCCACCTGTAGCTCTTCAAAGAAGAAAGGCGGCAATAAAAGATGAAGGGAGAGTTGGATTTGTACCCCACCCTTCACTCAGAGTCTCAGGGCGGCTTACAATCGCCTTCCCTTCCTCTCCTCACAGTTCTATTCTTGCCTTGCCTATTTGAAATTACCATGATAATATTACTCTCTCTTCCCCCCCCTAACTTAAAATGCAAGAAAGTTATTAGCCTTATTACCCAACTCCAAAAAGCCCTGGCAAGCAGAAATCAAATTTGTACTCACTCTTCCACATAGGACGAGGAGGAAGAAGAGAAGGAGGGTTGGTTACCTGAAGGTGGAGCTGAGAGAGCTCTGAGAGAACTGTAACTGGCCCAAGGTCACCCACTGGCTGCACGTGGAGAAGTGGGGAATCAAACCCAGTTCTCCTGATTAGAGCCCACTGCTCTAAGAGAGCCAGTTTGGTGTAGTGGTTAAGTGCGCAGACTCTAATCTGGGGGAACCGGGTTTGATTCCCCACTCCTCCACTTACACCTGGCTGGATGACCTTGGGCAAGCTGTAGTTCTGGCACAGCTGTTTTTGAAAAAGAGCCGTTTCTGTCAAGAGCTCTCTCGGCCCCACCTACCTCACAGGGTGTCTGTTGTGGGGAGGGGAAGGGAAAGGAGATTGTAAGCCTCTCTGAGACTCCTTTGGGTCGTGAAGGGCGGGGTATAAACCCAATCTCTTCTCTTCTTCTTCTTAACTGCTACACCAAACTGGTGTTAAAAGGTTTTAAATAAATAAATAAAACAACAGTCAGTAAAGGAGCAAACCTAAGCAGGTCTACTCAAAAATAGGCCCGACTTCCGCGGCGGCGCGAATGGCGACCGGGTCTCGGGACGTCTCCCGGAGCCGGATCGCCCAAGCACAGCCCGGGGGGGTCCCGCGCAAGCGGAGATCCTAGGGAGCCCTCAGGGAGGGCTCCTAACCAGGGGGTGCTTTGAGGAGAAGCCTCTTGCTGACCAGGTCGGGAATTGAGGCTCTCCTCCCTACCCCAAACGGCCCCGGCTGTGCCTTGCCCCCTATGAGGGGGATAGCAACGCCACCGGAACAGCGGAGTGGTGAAGCGTTAAAAGTATGGTCCGGACGATGAGACAAGCGAAGAACTGTAAGTCGGCATCCGATAACTAAGTGGCGGCACTAAAGAGCTCCCCCCCCAAAAGAAGCGAAAAGGAGGGAGGGTTCCCCCCCACACACAAAAGAGACTATGAAAAAGGCGAAAGAGGGGGCGAAGCTTTAGACTGCATA
>NW_015167118.1:151559-158950 GCF_001447785.1 Gekko japonicus | reverse complement strand
TCTTCTCCTGCTGGAACTGCTGTCAATCAACAAGAGAGTGAACTTGCTCGCCATCTGCTGGCTGAACTGCAAAAAATCAATCAAAAACTTGATTCCATGGAAGATGCTTTTGGAATCCAACAAAAAAAGATGACAGAGACAGCCGAAAAGGTAGACGATATTGCAAAGAAATGTCTGGCATCTGCAGAAGAAGTATAGACAGTTAAGAAGAAGGTCTTCAATGTTGAAAAGCATCAAGTGAAGCAAGACAATAAATTGTTAATGCTTCAAATGGAAAAATCAAATCTAATTCTCCGATTTCAGGGATTGAGAGAAGAAGATGGAGAGGACCTGAGAGACATTTTGGCAGTAGCTTTAGCACCACTGACTGGCAACGAAGCGGAAAAAATAAAAGAAGAAATGGATCTGGTCTATAGGGCCTACTCCAATTTCACAAGAAAAAATAAGTTGCCAGCAGAAGTGGTTGTGAAATTTACAAAACAACGTCTCAGGGACCAGATTTTAAAGGTTACATCAGCGTCACCACTGAAAATTGGAGACCAACAGATCAGGATTTTGAAAGATGTTCCATTTGAAATCAGAATGAAAAGAAAGGAATACAAGGGTTTGACCACCTTCTTACAAAAACACCAAACGAGTTATAAATGGCTGGTGCCCGAAGGACTGGTTTTCAAGTTTAAAGACAAAAGAGAAAAAATAGACTCTATCTTCAAGGCTCAAGAATTTTTGAAAAGGCACGCCAGTAAAGAAGAAGGAGCAGAATTGGCCAAGTGGATGTCAACATTAAGCGTGGAAGACAGCAGCTCGGAGGGAGAGGTGAAGGACGAGGAAGGCGGAGCAGCGACGGGACTGAAATATAACCTGAGAGACAAGAAAGGAAAGGACCCCAAAGTTTAAAAGCTTTCTTTTTTCTTCGGATTACACTTTGGAAGAGAAACTAATCCCAGAAGGACATTACTAATATACTAATTGCCATATTTAACAGAAATAGAAGAAAAGAAGAATGCCTGGCGATAGAAGAAACTATGGACTATTAACTTTTAATAATTAAAGAGTAATATACTAATACATTAACACCACTCAATCTTTTCTTTATCCCTCTGTATACCCTTCCTTTTTTTCTCATTTTAAGCGAAATATCTCTCCTCTTTAGGAGAGGGAATAAATCATTTAAAAAAAAATAGGCCCGACTTTATTCACTGGGGTTAACTCCCAGGACGCCGTTCTTTGGATGCCACCCTAATCCTCCCGACTGCTGCTGGTTTCACCTGACTCTCATTTTAAGCACAAGGGCAGGCCAGCGTGGATTTCCCCCCATCAGTTGGCACCTCCCTTTCCAGCATGTTCAACTTTACTCACCCCAGTAAAGGGCATACAATCTGCGTGTCCACAAACACAGCAAACATATCGACAGATACTCTGAAGGTCTTCCCATTGATAAAGCATCCCCCATGATTGTTTAGGCCTGCAAGCCCACACCCCCCGTTCAGAGATAACAGTGCAATCGAGATAATCCATTGGGCAAGATAAAGGGAAAACTCTGCAGGGTCAGTCCAAAGGTTCACTTAGGTCGGTATCCCGTTCCCAGTCATGTCCAGGCAGACGCTTCTAGGAAACTGAGAAGCAGGGCAGACTTCCACGGGTGGCATCTGCTATCCAGATACACTGCATTTAAACAAAGACGCTCCATTTAGCAGTTCTGCACAACAGCAGCCGATAGACCCCCTCTGCCTTAAGGTCCACACAGGGTGCGGTCAGACAGCGAGCTTGGAGCGGTTTAAATGGCTCCGGCCCTGATGCCGTCTTTTTTAACCTAGATAATCGCAATCACACTCACCACCTTGCTCCGTACCGCCGCGCAGCCACATCGCTCCCCACTGTCCACACGCGGGAGCGTGCATCGGTGTTGTTTTTCTCTCTCTCTCAGTTTGGGCATGCGCACAGGCAGCCATCTGTACAACTAAGATTTTCGTGCGTGCGCAGAACAGCGATTTCCACTTCAACCCGACTGCTGTAACACTTCCCTTTAAACTTTAAAGGAACACTTCCCTTTAAACGTTTACCCCGAAAATGGCCTCTGTGAGATCCCAAACTCATCTAAACGCTAAAACGAGGCACCGTTTAAACATCGTTTTTAATAACGCAGTGGCGGACCTCCGCCTATGCGCACACCACTAATGCTTAAAATGGTGGGCGAAAAGCAGAAGCCTCAGGCAGCTTTCAAGCGGGGAGGGGGTTTAAACCGTTAGTGGCTCAACACCGGAGGAGCGATCAGACGTCAGAAAAGTGCGGCTGGAACCGGAGAATCAAGAAAACACCACTTGGGGACCTGGTATCAAAATACTCCGGGTTAAAGCGGTTTTGAGCCGGAAAGCAACGGCTGGAGATGGGAGGCAGATGTTGACCGTGTGATCGCGCATATAAAATCCGTTTCTGAGGCGGGCCAAAAGCGGACTAAATGGCCCGTCTGAACGCACCCACAGAGTACCATCTTTTTTTCCCCTCTTGTGCAGTGGCCAGACACAGAGCACAGAAAAGGAAGCCTCCCCCTGCGATGCTGCCCTTCCCCCTCAGGGCTGGCTTTCTGAGGTAGACTGCCTCTAAACACAGAGGTTCCACTTAGCCATCCTTGTTAATGACTCTGAGAGGAGAGCGCCTCCTCCATTCATTTATGAGGTCTCCACTTCTTCAAGCCTCCTCTGCCGAAGGCGGTCATCACATCTTGTGGCAGAAGGTTCTACATGCTGTTTGAAAGGGCAGGCTTTTTTCCCGTCTGTCCTGAAGCGACCGCCCATTTTTGTCGAGCGCCTCCCTAGCACAACGAGAGAGAACAGGATCTCTCTGTCCCCTTTCTCCACCCCACGCATTGCTTTATAAAATTCATTCATGTTCCCACCCCCTTTGCCAGCTTCTCTCTCTGTCTTACCAAACCCACACTGGAACAGAAAAAGATGTGGCTCAAAAGCACATTCAAATACCCCCAGCCAACGCCATACTGACTGCAGTCACCCCTGAATGGCCATAAGACAGCCATAAATCTATGCAGACGCTACCCTAAAACTGGGAGATCAATTGACGTGAAAGTGGCACGCAGTCTGGACACTGCCATAAAATCCCACAATCAATGTGGAAGTGGCATGCAATGTAGACGGGAATTTCTGTTCCAGCGTGGATTTGATGAAACAGAGGAGCAAACTCTAGATGAAGCCCACAGCCTCCTTAGCCTTTCCTTGCAAGGAAGATACAACACCCCCTGGATCGCTTGGACTGCCCTTTTCTACACTTTCCCCAGTTCTACAATATTCTTTTCGACGCAGTGAGTGGAACAGTACCCCAAATTCGGCTGCACCCCGACACTGGCTGCTTTGTTTGCAACCGTTTTCCTAATAAATCCTTGCCTGAATTTGCCTTTTTCATCATGTCACACACCAGAAAAAAAGTTAGTTTTTTTTTAAAAAAAACCCAAAACAAAACAGGAATAATATAGATGCCAACGGTGGAAAGAAGTACACAAGCCTTCAGACAATAACTACCACTTTTTCCCTTTGACAAGGCCACCCGTGCCTTTTACTTCTGCTCAACAACAAGCCAAAATGTGGAGGTTTTGGTACAGCAAGCAGAAAAGAAACACTCCCCCATCCGAATGGCTGCTTGTCCTGGGAAAAGCACAGGAGCCCAGTCCGGGGGGGGGGGGAATAACCTGGCAACCCTACAACAAGCTGGTTTTGAAAAGCAAAAAGTTCACAAAACAGGAGTACTTTCTTACCAGGGAAGGAAAGAAACCAGGAGGGAAAAGCATTTGCCAATTTTTTTTTCTCCCAACCCTACAGGATGCCCAATACAGATTGATTATTTGGAAATGGTTGAGCCCACCTTGTTTGCGGCCTACAGGGAAGGAAGACTCAAACAGAGACCTCAAGGACTGCTTCTAAAAACCACTTGCCTCCTGGACTGCCGACCCAGCCTGGGAAAGGGAAACAGAAATGGGGCAGGCCTTCTCTATCACAGCTGTCTGCAATACAGCAATCACCTGACAGAGGCTATTTCCAGGGCCTGCAGATAAAGATGCTCAGCTACTAATTTGCTACCCTTAAGCAACGAACATGAAGTTGAGCAAACTTCAGAGGACGGCGGAAGACCGGAAGACCTGGCGTGATCTGGTCCATGGGGTCGCGAAGAGTCGGACTCGACTGTGTGACTGAACAACAACAACAACAACAACAAGCAGCTGTTAGACATCAGGGAAGGACCGTTCTTTTTCATTTCTGTTGAGTCTTCCTTCCTTCCTGGTTTCAGGGCCGGAGGAAGCTATGTGAGGGTTGAGGCATTTGTAATGCAGATGAGCATTCTAGCCAATGGAGATTTCCCCTTCCTGTAAGAATTCTGACCAGTTTTTCCAGCTGTTCAGACTTCCTGTTCCAAATCTCAGCTTCCCCGGTAGCCTCTGATGATTCTCAAGGTCTGCTGCTCTCTCTTGGTCTAGCCTAATTCTTTCTCAGTTGTTGTGAGGACTAAAGGGAGGAGGCAAATGAACAGCACTGGCCTACCTCGCAGGGCAGTCATCAAGGTCACTGCAATGGCCTCTGGGATCCTGCCCAATTTATTATTATTTATTTTTTAGATTTCTATCCCGCCCTCCCTGCAGGCTCAGGGCGGCTAACAGGGCATAATGCCAGATAAAACAATAAAACAATATAAAATGTTAAATTACACATAGACAATTAACGAACAGTTAAATAACGTCCTAAAACAATTTTGGTGCTCCTCTATTCGATTCCAGATGTTAAGATTTTTAAGACCAAGATGGCGTTCTCAGTAACATAGCTAGACAACTACGGCAGTCGGTGGCTCAAGTGATTAACTGAACTGCAGGCTGTGGAAGGTCAGAAGTTCAGCAGTTCAAGACCTGGGTGCTGCAAGACAGGGTGAGCTCCTGTCTCTAGTTCCAGCTCCTGCCAACCTAGCAGTTCGAAAGCAAGAAATTGCAAGTAGATAAATAGGTACCACTTCGGTGGGAAGGTGTTCCTTGCACTTTGGTGTTTAGTCATGCCGGCCACATGACCACGGAAACGTCTTCGGACAGCGCTGGCTCTTCGGCTTTGAAACGGAGATGAGCACCGCAACCCTAGAGTCGGACTCGACTGGCTTTCGAGCAAGGGAACCTTTACTTTTACATGCATAGATATTCCTCAAGATTCAGTCCACACAGTAGGGTTAATTACTCCAACGAAATATGGGGGCTCAAAAATGGACGAAAATGGCAAGTCCTTCCCCAGAATTCCACATGCTGAAGGGGATGCTGAACAACAGGTAAGGGAAAGGTTCCCCTGCTCGAAAGCCAGTCGAGCCCGACTCTAGGGTTGCGGTGCTCATCTCCGTTTCAAAGCCGAAGAGCCAGCGCTGTCCGAAGAGGTTTCCGTGGTCATGACTAAACACCGAGGCGCACGGAACGCTACAGGTACTCCATGATAAATTATACTTAGCACATGCCCAGAGGTTCCCTTGTCTTGCTTTCTCCGGTAGGCCTCACTTCCGGGAACTGGAAGCAGCTGCTCGGAACCAAACAACACCAGGCCCAAGAAGATCCCTAAACAGATTGCTCACATAAGCCAGCCAAGCCACAAATGCACAAGGAAGCTCCTAGCACCCCTCGAACAGTCTACTGTGGCTCTGAGTCCCGATCCGAATGGACAGAAACCCAGTCCGATCCATCAGAGAGCTTGGATCTCTCTCTCTGACTGGCCTTCTGTCCCTGCTTTGCTCGGCTTCAAGTAAGAGAATTCCGAAAATTTAATCTGAAACTGAAATACACCCAGTTTGCAACAACTTTCAGCGCCCCTTAGGTTAATTTCTTCCCCCCGACCTTTGCCTCTGTAGGGTTGCCATCTTCTTCCTCCAGCCCTGCTCCCAGGCCTTCAACGGCAGCCTCAACGAAAGCTGTTCCTAGCCGGGGTTGCATTTTAGATTGCCCCTGAATGGGGCCCGTTTTTAAAAAACTAGCTGCTGACAACCTTACAGGGACGAGTCAACTCACTGGACACTGCCGTGCAAAACTGTTTTTGGTGTGTGTGTGCGTGTTTTTTTAAGGCCAAGCGGATCGTCTTGACTCAGGGCCGAAAGCTCTTCTTCGGGCCAAGGGAGGCGTTTCGAGGCAGGAAGAAAGAGAAACTTGGCAACGCAGAGGTTGGTTGCAGAGAGCCCGAATGCCAAGGAAGCGAGAGGCAAAGGGAAGGGAGGGGGCCTAGCTGACAGGTGGGGGAGAGGATGGTTCGATTTTGGGCATCTCTAGCAAAGAAAAGGGCCGGCAGAGGACACCCCCCCGCCCTAAAACGGACTCTGCCAAATGCGTGGAGAGAATCCAGGACTGGATGGACGAACAGCCTGACTCATGCAAACTGTGGCTTCCTGTGATCTTTTAGCCAGAGGTCCAGAGGTCAGTAGCTGAGAGCACAGTTAGCACACACAAAGTCCCAGGTTCAACTGCCAGTAAATGGAGGTCAGCTATCAGGGCTGGGTGATCAGTTGGGCCTGTAGCCGAGCTCCAGACCGAAGATCCCCGGTTTCCAGTCGCTGGCATTTAAAACAGATCTTGGGGACCAGACAAGACAGTGTTCCACCAGCGGGCCTCTGCCACGCGGGGAGAAGGCCAGACGAAACACAGGCCCGGCTCTGCAAGAGGGAACTCTGCCTGGTCCTCCTCCGTTTTCTGTCTTTTTTTCCAACCCCCCCCCCCAACCGACAAACGCCAACTTCACATCCATGACTAACTCCCCTGCGGGTTACGAAATCTCCAACCTGTCCCAGTCGGGAGCCATTCTGGCCTCCCCGCCTCCTTGTGGTCCCGTCTCATTATTCAGATGATTTCTGACTCACTTTCCTGACGTGGTTGTTCCCCCCACTCCTTCCCCTGCCATCTCATACACACACACACACACACACACACACACCCCGCTTTCGGGACTTCTTGACCATTCGTTTGGCACAACTTAATCTCCTCCTCACAAAACCTGCCTGGAGACAGAGCGATGCTACAGGACTCTTGGAAAGAAACCACATCACCGATCCCTAATCAAATGACGGCTTCAGCACCGCGTGTGGCGTCTTCTGGGATTCCGTGGGCGGGCAGGTCTCTGCCCACAATGAGCTTACAGTCTTCAAGCAGACAACTGGCAGGGAGGGCAGGAGGAACGGTTGGCACTGGGGGGGGGGAAATAGTCGAAAGGGGGGAGTTTATGGACGGCCCCAGATTGCTAAGGAGGGTTGAAAGGAGGACTGAAAGAGGTGGGCTGGGCTTATTTGCTGGCATTTCACTTCCCTCATGTTTCCCTTGCCCAGTATTGCCGGACAATAAACCCAAAACCCAAGGGGGGGGGGGGGGACACAGCCCTCCT
>NW_015167118.1:145259-150643 GCF_001447785.1 Gekko japonicus | reverse complement strand
CCCACCCAGGCCCCCGGACCTCTGCGCGGCGCCGCGGCTCGCCCCCGGGGCGCCGGGATGCCTCGGAGCACGGGCCCGGACGGACGGACGAACTGCCGCGATGGTCATTGCTTACAAATAGTGATCCTGAGCATGTGCAGACTGCCATTTCCCATGCTGCTTCCTCTTCTGCTTGGTGTCGCGGTTCAGTGCGCGGACTCTAATCTGGGAGGACCGGGTTTTTGGTTCCTTACTCCTCCACTTGCAGCTGCTGGATGACCTTGGGCAAGCCATAGTTCTCTCAAGAGCTGTCCTTGAAAAAGAGCCGTTTCTGTCAGAGCTCTCTCAGCCCCACCTACTTCCCAGGGTGTCTGTTGTGGGGAGGGGAAGGGAAAGGAGTTTGTCAGCCGCTCTGAGACTCCAAGTGAAGGTCAGGGTATAAATCCAATCTCTTCTTCTTCCTCCTCTTCTTTATTTTTTATTGTTATTATTTGAATTTCTACCCTGCCCTCCCAGCCAAGGGTGGCTTACATAAAGTCAACACATAAATAAAGCATAAAATATAAATTAGATTAAAACAGTTCTAACACCATTTAGAGTACACAGTATAGGAAAGTGCTAGTGACTTATTATTATTATTATTGTTGTTGTTATTATTATTATTAAAAAGAGTGCATCTGGGCATGTGTGGACTGCCTTTCCTCTGCCAGGACTCAGATCTGGGATAAGTCGGTTCACAGCAGGGTTGCCAACCTCCAGGTGGTGGCTGGAGATCTCCTGGAATTACAGCTGGGCTTACCCTCCATGCCTCTGACAAAGAGAGCTGTGTTCCTCGAAATCTTATGCGGCTGCAATAGAGTTTGCTAGTCTGAAAGGTGCGACTGGGCTTTTTAACTGTTTTGCAGCAACAGACTCCTCCGGATCTACAACTGGTCTCCGGGCGACAGAGATCAGCTCCCCTGGAGAAATTGGCCCCTTTGGAAGATGGACTCTGTGGCATTGTACCCCACTGAGGTTCCTGTCCTCCCCCAAACCCCGCCCTCTTCAGGCTCCGCCTCCAAAATCTCCCGGTGTTTCCCAGCCTGGCACTCACAACCCCAGCTTGCAGCCCGGGACCCAGAGTGATCCGACCCAGTTAGATCCCGGACAAGAGCTGTGTCAGAACCCACAGCTCACAACGAAGTACACGCATTCAGGAACGGTTATACTTTTATTGCAAAGCTATAGATGCAGTAACACAGACACTGTTAAGAATGGCAGCAACCTATAGAGCCTAATAGGATATAGGGTATTCGTATGCACACACACCCCATGGCATGGGCCAATTAGGCACCCTCCCGCGCGCGGGATAAGTCAGGCAACCATTAGGTGGCTAAAGCTGAGAACTCAGAGTCTCTCACGGTACATAGGAGCCCTCCAGAAAACACAACCTCCTCCTGCACATCTGTAGAGATAAGCGTTTCAGCAGGGATGGGAATGCAAGAGCACTTAACAAGACACAGAATGAACTCCCCAACCCCCATGGCAGCATAGCTGACAAGCTGGAGTTGTACTGAATTTTCGGTTTGTTGTTTTTTGTTTTTGCGGCTGGCTGTTTGTCCAGTTAATTACATTTATTGGCTGGGGGTTGTGAGCCGCTTTGAGTCCCCCGTGGGGAGAAAAGGGGGGTACAAGGGCCAGCTGAGGGATTATTACTACAGCTTCTGAGTCCGTGCAGAGTGCCTTTCCCCTACTAACCTATAGCCACTGATCTGTTTATGATATTTTTTGTCGCACAGATTAGCCACAGGTGGGTCTAAAAGTATCCTGGGGTCTAGCCTCAATCGCGTACTGTGGTGGTGCCGCCGAGCCACGGAGCTCACATTTGGCTACGGCACTGCAAATGACGGTGCTAACGGGGCATGCTTGTGAATGATAAAGGCACACGCTGTCTCTTAACGCAGTCTACCTGTTTGTCTGGCGTATCCATTAGCGAGCATGAATTGCCTGTCCTTTTTCTATGCTGATCACTTCTGAGAAGGTGGAGTACTTTGGGGACACCATGCCCTCGTTCACACCACAGAACAGTGCCATGCCACGCGAACATTGTGCTAGAAACCAAAGAGGAGGCTATAGCCGGGAGGGGCCATGAGTCAGTGGCAGATGTCAGCAAGCTGCCAATGTGTTTCCCTGTACTCTGTGTATGCTCTCATGTTTCATTATGCTCTGTACGTAGTCTTATGTATCCTTGTCTTTGGGTATGCGCTTGTTTGCTTTCACTTTCCCATGTATGCCTGTTTATACGCTTAATTGCCTAGTAGCAGGAACGTCCATATCTCTCAAGGCCGCAGGTGGTTGCTGGAGTATAGTAGTTTGGGTGATCTCATGGCGTTATCCATGAGAAGCAGCATGTTATGAGTAAGTAGGAGCGTTGCTTCCCAGGCTCAATGGCGCGCGCGGGAAGTCCCGCAATTGGGCCTCAGCTTTTTGTATAATCTATTGGGATCCATGCTTATTCCTCATTCTGAACAGTGATCCTCTCTTCTGCAAGTGTATTCTTCATTGATGCGATGGGAATCTGACAGCAGAGCATCTGCTTGGCATGCAGAAAGTCCCAGGTTCAATCCCCAGCATCTCCAATTCAAGGATCAGGTAGGAGGTGGTGTGAGAGACCTCGGCCTGAGACCCTGGAGAGCCGCTGCCGGTCTCAGTAGACAATACTGACTTTGGTGGACCGACGGTCTGGTTCAGTAGGAAGCATCTTCATGTGTGATAAGAAGATGACGACGTCACTCCCCTGTAAGAACTCGATGAGCCACCACAACGAGTGTATGACATGCACGTTCTGTCAAACAAATCAAAGCACATGGAGGCCAACTCTGTACGTATGTGCTGTCGAGGCACAACCGACTTCTGGCGCCCCAGCAGCAAGGGGCTTTCAAGGCAAGTGAGAAGCAGAGGTGGTTGGCCGTTGCCTTCCTCTGTAGAGTTTTCTTTGGTGGTCTCCAATGCTGCTTAGCTTCCGAGATCGGACGGGATCAGGCTATGCCGTATCATTCCAGTACGATGGGGCATGTGCTGCCCCCAGTCAGCATTTAACTGTAGTTAAGTAGAACTGCCATATATCTTTAAGAGCAGTTGCCCCTGGGAATTGAAGTCTCCCTGTGACTGGCTGATTAACAGTCATTTCCTGCACCCAGAGGCGCGAGGATTTGAGTTTACAGCTCTCTTCCCGTCTCTTTGTTCTCTATAAACGGCAAGGAGGTGGGAGCCCGCAATCTTTTTCACCATGAGCCAGTGAACTGAATTAGATTACAAAGATGTGAATTTCACCAGTTATTCAGCTTTGATTGTGGGTAAAGAAATCTTCTGAATGCATGTGGAGCTTAATAAAAAATGATTTAATTCTACTTTACTCTGGCCGTGCGTTGAATCACGTCCAGAAGGCGCTGTTGAATCCTGACTTAGCGCCGGGCGGAACAGGGCAAAATACGTCTGTGAAAACCATGGTGTTGCCCCCCCTTTAAAAAGCTGTGCACGGAGCACAGCACTCCAAACTGCAGGATGCAAACAGAGCTGCCGCATGTCCGCTGGTAAAGCCACCTTGAAAATATGTTGTGATCCAGGAAGCAGAGAGAGGGACGTGCTGCGAGATCGGAGAGCATTGGTGTTCAGTTCCATTCCCCGTTTTCGGGTCTCCGCATCAGCAGCACTCAGCTCCAAAAGGTGGGAAGAGAAGATAAAGGGGGAAATTGTCCTTGAGCACATGCTGACGCAAACTCTTTTGGCATGGAGAAATCCAGAATTGCAACTCGTCTGGGGTTAGAGGCCTGCACCTCCGGCCATCTATGGAGCCAGCGTGGTGTAGTGGTTAAAGTGTTGAACTAGGATCTGGGACACCCAGGTTCGAATCCCCACTTGTGCCATTGAAACTTGCTGGGTGACCTTGGGTCAGTCACACACTCTCAACCTGGTCCACCTCACAGGGTTGTTGTGAAGTTAAAATGGAGGAGAGGAGAATGATGTAAGTGGCTTTGGGTTCCCACTGGAGTGGGAGGTGAGATATAAATAAAGTAAAAAAAAACATGGCGGGGGGGGAGATTTAGGAATCATATTCTATGAGCTCAGTCCTGCACTGAATTGCATGAGAAGGCTATGCCTCTGAGCATGCACAGAGCACAATTTCTTCCCTCCTCAATAATCACATCTGGCACACACCCTGAATTTCTGGACACCACTAAAATTAATCTCCAGCTGTGATTATCCAGTATCAAGGGAGAAAATGCACTCTGTTCGTGCTCAAGCAAGCCAGTTTGATATAGTGGTTAGGAGTGCAGGCTCTAATCTGAGAGAACTGGGTTTGAGTCCCCACTCCTCCACATGCAGCTGCTGGTGTGACCTTGCAGCAGTCACAAGTTCTCTCAGAGCTGTTCTCTCAGGAGCAGTTCTCAAAAGTGCTCTCTCAGCCCTCACAGGGTGTCTGTTGTGGGGAGGGGGAGGGAAAGGAGTTCATGAGCCGCTCTGAGACTCCTTTCAGTAGTGAAGGACAGGGTATAAATCCAATCTCTTCTTCTTCAACAGCATTGCCTTCTTTCTCAATGCCAGACAGAAACGAGCACTGGATCTGATCCTGAGTCTTCTTTTCTTTAATTATCTTTTGTATGTGATGAGGCTGTTAGTGTGAAGGAAAGGAAGGTGTGAGCGGCAGCCAGGCCAGGGTGTCACATCCAGGCAAAAGTAGAAGCAAGCCCCCCCCTGGCCCCGTGTTCTTTTTCATCTGTGGCACCAATTTTATTTCAAGGGCTGGCTGGCTTGGGGCAGAGCAATACAGAAAAACAGAGACTCTTGTCTGTGAAATCCAACTTGGCACCTTAGACGCCTGAAGAAAACAAGACTGGCCATCAAGGTGGTGGGGAAAATATATTTACAGAATCACGGTGTTTTCCACATCCGGACGCTTCAAGTGTGGGCGAACTGACTTTTGGGGTTGGGTTCGTGGAACGGGAGTTCGGTCGCCAGTTTTATGGGACTAGAAGGTTCAGGCCCTCCTGCCCGGGGGCCCCACATCAAGTCCTGCACGAGTTTTAATTAACTGACAACAACCCTGCAAGGGACCCCAATATCATCAACCTTGCGCTGAGGCTCATGAGCGCTTGGCAAGAATCGAACCTGGGAGTTCCTGATCTGTTGCTCTGATGGTGTATTAACTCTGCAAAATTCATGTCAAAGGACCAAATGTGCCCTGAGGCTGAAAGACAGAGGGTCAGAGTAGTCCAAGTCTACATAATAATGCCCATGTCTACATCTACCTCAAGAGCCTCTTCCTCAGGGTGAAAGCAGGGCCAGCCTCAGCTTATTTTGCACCCTAGGCGAGGATCCCTTCTGGCACCCCCCATGCGCCCACCAATTTCCCCTTCTGCCCCCCC
>NW_015167118.1:143744-144045 GCF_001447785.1 Gekko japonicus | reverse complement strand
TTCCTTCCTTCCTTCCTTCCTTCCTTCCTTCCTTCCTTCCTTCCTTCCTTCCGTCTTCAGACAGCAAGTGATTAAAATGTGGAATTCACCACAGGCTTAGACGACTTTAAAAAGAGATAAGAGAGTTCACGGAAGGCAGGCCTATCAGTGGCTATTAGCTGTGGTGATGGGGTTGCCAGCCAGGACTGGCTAATGGGAAGTGCCTGGGGAAGGCGGGGTTTGAGGAGAGGGGGCGGACCTCAGCAGGGTACAGTGCCATAGAGTCCACCGCCCAAAGCAGCCATTTCCTCCGGGGGAACTG